>NW_027052822.1:0-147000 GCF_011386835.1 Chrysemys picta bellii | reverse complement strand
ATTTGTTATTTGCTACTTTAGCTAATGTGTTTCAGTTTTGTACTCTCAGAAGTCTGAGTGCCTTTGATCAACCTATATAAATAAACAAAAGGACAGGACGTTGGGATGAATTCATTGCAACAAAGGAAAAATGGATATTATTAATATTGTTCCACCATCTGTGTGTGTGGCACTTTCTAGAGTTGCAGTGCTGATTTAAAGGGCCATCCAGACAAGCTGGCATCATAACCAGTTCATCCAAGACAAAGTATCAGCCAACATCAAGAAACATGAGGGCAGGCACCTCATGGATAATGGACATCGGCTTGGGAGACTTCAAAAAAACAGCAAGAATGCGTGGCAGGGAAAAGGATGAGAAGCAAGGGCCATGACTGATGAGAAATATTAATCTTGACCATTAACATGACTCCACCTGAGATCTGGGAGGATGGGTCTGAGCAAGGAGTTAAAAATATGAAACAATTGCACTTAGCTAAGATCTGCACTCTCAGCCAAAGACAAATAAAACTGCGATGAGGAGACCAGTTGTGCCGCCCTTACTCACAGAGATAGTGTTGTACTAAACAACAGAGGGTAGCCGTTTTAGTCTGTATCCACAAAAACAATGAGGAGTCCAGTGGCACCTTAAAGACTAACAGATTTATTTTATTTTTAACCACAAAAGCTTATGCCCAAATAAATCTGTTAATCTTTAAGGTGCCATCAGACTCCTCATTGTTTTTGTACTAAACAAGTTGTCTTGTTGAAACAAGTGGGACTCTGCGTAGTGAGGTACAATCCAGAGACTCCATGATGTCTTCTAGGGACTCTGCAGTTGCTATTGATTTTACATGAAAGCTACTCAGATACTATGGTGATGGGCAGTAGTGTAAAACCAATAGTTAGCTAGATAATCAGCGTGAGTGAGGGTTATACAATTAGACCATAGTTAAGGCCAAACTTTCCTTACAGCGGATGCTGGAAACTTCTGGTGGAAAATGAAAGATCAGATTTAAAACCAAACAATTGGCCTGAAGACCAGCTAGGATTTTCACTACTAAGCTCCCTCCTGAATCGCCCCTCTGATATACAGCCTGTATTGCCATATATCTCCAGAGATGTGTGGAGGGTCTTCTATATTTTCAAGGAAAACCCAGCTATATAGAGATGCTTAACACTGAGTCCATTAACTTATCAGTTATATCAAAGATGAATAGAGCTGTTTATGTTTGTATGCGGCACTCATACAGCACACATGCATCTGTTATATAATAAATTTTATATAAAGATACAATCTAGTATTGCAATAACTTTGCTTGATGTCCTGTGTTGTTTTCTCTCTGTCTTTTGTAATAATGCTCTTATTTAGTTCTATGTGATAGCTGTTTTTATAGAAGCTGTGATGGGATGTGTAACGTTCCCATGGTGTTATCTGGACCAGTGATTTGCTAGGTCACTCCAATCCTCAACTCTGGGAACCAGCCTTACCCTGCTTTGCTGTGAGAACCCCCACTCCTGGACTGTTCACGCACAACATCTAGCATGTAACCTGCTCCCAACTACATAAGTGAGCACTTTTAGCAAGCTGCTGCTTGGATCGTGCAACCGAATGACACTAGCCAATATCTCCAGCCCCAGACCCAACCCTAGGAACCTCTATCTTGCAATTTCCAGTTATGCCCACTGGACGCTGCAAGCTTATATGAGTTCATCAATTTAACAAAGAAATTGATATGTACCAGGTGTGACAAAGTTCCTCCTCTATCTTGGTGGGTCCTGCACTTATTGGCAGATTTTCTTGCCTCCGAGATTCACCATGTAGGTTGGGGAACAGCCCAGAGACCTTCCCCTCTGGAAGAACACACAGTCCAGATCAATTGGGAGGTTTGGGGGGAACCCAGGCCCGCCCTCTACTCCGGGTTCTAGCCCAGGGCCCTGTGGACTGTAGCTGTCTAGAGTGCCTCCTGTAACAGCTGCATGACAGCTACAACTCCCTGGGCTACTTCCCCATGGCCTCCTCCAAACACCTTCCTTATTCTCACCACAGGACCTTCCTCCTGGTGTTTGATAACGCTTGTGCTCCTCAGTCCTCCAGCAGCACACCCTCTCACTCTCAGTTCCTTGTGCCTCTTGCTCCCAGCTCCTCACACTCACACCAAAAACTGAAGTGAGCTCCTTTTAAAACCCAGGTGCCCTGATTAGCCTGACTTAATTGATTCTAGCAGCTTCTTCTTAATTGGCTCCAGGTGTCCTAATTAGCCTGCCTGCCTTAACTGGTTCTAGCAGGTTCCTGATTACTCTAGTGCAGCCCCTTCTCTGGTCACTCAGGGAACAGAAAACTACTCATCCAGTGACCAGTGTATTTGCCCTCTACCAGACTCCTGTACCCCACTGGTCTGGGTCTGTCACACAGGCTTGTCTCTGACACACTTCAAACCAAACGCACTGCTTCAGGTAGAACAAACAAATGTATTAACTACAAAAGAGATTGTGAGTGATTATAAGTCAAAACACAACAAGTCACATTTGGTCAAATGAAATAAAAGCAAAACACATTCTATGCTGATCTTAACACTTTCTGTGCCCTTACAAACTTAGATGCTTTTCACCACAGGCTGGCTGGTTGCCTTTCAGCCAGGCTCTCCGCTTTGATCAGCGCTTCAGTTGCTTGGTGGTGGTGTCTGTAGATAGAGGTGGAAGAGAGAGAGCATGGCAAACATCTCTCTCTTTTATCATGTTCTTTTTTCCCTCTTGGCTTTTCCCCCCGCCCCTTCAGAGTCAGGTGAGCATTACCTCATCTTAGTCCCAAACTGACCAAGGGAAGGGGGGTGACTCACTCGAGAATCCAACAGATCCTTTGTTGCTGCTTAGGCCAGTGTCCTTGTTCCTGTGAGGCTGGGCTGGGTTTGTCTCATACATGCCCTGATGAGGCGTGAACTGCTCCTCTGCTCTTGGAGAGTTTTTGTTTGGGCCTCTGCTCCTGGAGGGTTTTGCCTGGGCTTTTTTTAAGCCATGAGGACACATTTTCAGCCTCATAACTATATACATGAAATTACAACCTATAACATTACTATAACAACAATGCTCCGTGCATCATGAGCCTTCTGAAAACACCCAACGTGACAAACTTTGCATTGGATACCACACAATCATATTATAAGGATGAACATGGGGGTGCAGGGTGTTCCCCAAGGTATAGAGCGTCATAGGGTGTCTGTCCCCTACAGGGCCTGAAGGGGTAAATTAGGCCTATTAACCTATAGGCCACATCTGGAGGAGAGTCAGGGAGTGCTGCGGCCTAATTTGCTGATAAAGTCCAGCTGGGGGAGGAGCTGGTCCAGGTTTATAAAGCCAGGAAATTGGCAGCAGAATAAGGCTACAGGGAAGGAATCCCTGGGAATAGGGAGGTCTGTCACAGGGTTCAGTAGTCTGTAGTTACTCCCTGGGAGGAGGGAGTTTGAGCTGTTACACCCACAGTGGGAGGAACCAGAAACTGTAGAAAGGAGTCCAGGGGAGGAGCAACGGGGTCTGAGGGAAAGCAGACCGCAGTTGCCCAGTGCAAGGTTCCTGGACTGGAACCTGGAGTAGTGGGCAGGCCTGGGTTCCCCTGCTAGCCACGGGGTAAGTGGCACCCTCAGGGGAGTGCCAGAGAAGACTGCCTGAGACCGTTCATGTGGAAGAACTTTGGTACCCTGTAGGGGAAAACTGCTGAGTGACCTGGCTGGAGTGCTAAGTCACCAAGAGCAGGCTGCAGCTTGTGGAACTAGAGGGGGGCCAGAGAGGCGGAGAGACCGCATGTAACCGCGGGAAGGGGCATTGACCTTGTGAAGCTAATCCCCAGAAAGGCCAGAGGAGGTGCCATTCTAGTGGTGAGTCGAGCTCCCCGTCACAGAAGCATTGAAAGTGACAGGCCGATCGGATTATTTCTGAGAAGTCCTGACTGAGCTGCTCCTGGAGATGGGTTCTCTCCACTCGCTCCTTTGGAAGGTAATAAATAATACACGAATAACATAAATACTCTTTTGAACTTCTATAGCAACTTCCGCCTGCGGGTTTACAATCAGCAGGGAATGCAGCCGAATAGCGCCTCATGTGACATAGCAAAGTGTTATCCCTAAGTCACAGATGGGGCATCTAAGGCACAAAGACACTTTGTGACTTACCTACGGTCTCCTAGCAAATGTGAGGCAGACTCAGGAATAGAAGCTGCATCTCCTAACTCCTGCACATGCTTTGCCATAAAACCACCCCTATCCCAGGGAGGTTTTTTAGTGGTCTTTGGTCAAAAGTTGAGCTCAGCTCTTTGGCCAGGCCAGAGAAATCCAGCCGATATAGCCTGTGGGCACAGAGTGATATTACTGTAAGGTGAAATGCTCTGTTGCACCAGGGGTGTGCCTGGTGCCACCTTCCAGCTTGTGCCACCTAGAGGTACTCTACGGAGCTGAGCTTCTGAAAGACAAAAGCTGAAGCCTGAGATTCTCTGCAAACAGAATTTTGCATCCATCGGGAAATGGTGCCTTTGGGCTGCTTTAATATTTCATTTGATCACTACAGACCAGACTGTAGCCCACCCTTACATGGCTATGCAGGGATGTACTGGGAAGCAAGACCCTGGTCACACTCCCACTCCGCTCTGCTGCCTCTCCACATTGCAGGTGCAGGCATGGGAGAAGGAGAAGAGTTGCACACCTGGCATTTCACCTCCACCCTCGGCCCATGCAGGTGGATGGGAGGGGGTGGAGAGGGGTAGGAAATGGGTGGAATCTTGGCTTTGCTCTTCCTCCCCCCAGTACAACATGCTTAATTATTTGCTCCATTTATCTTTCTCGGTACTGAACTTAAGATGGCCTCTGCAGTATGTGTAGGAGAGATTAGGGTTACACTTTTTTTCTGAGCAAAGCTTGTACTCCACCATGTCTTCAAGAGAAGTTTGCAGCTCCATCAAACGCACAAGCAGACATCTTGGGGTCCAATTTACAAGCATTTAACTCTTCTAAGACGTGGGTTGTCACAGATGCAGCCGATGTGTCTTCTATAACCTGAACATCTAGAAATGCATCTGCTGGCCTACCCCTGACATCAAGATAAGACACGCAATGACTTAATACTCGATGCCCATTTACACAGGTGCATTCATCAGACATATATGCACATTTTTTGAATGTGGTGAGAGAGTTCTTCACTTTTTCCACTGCTGAGTCTTTCAATGTTGCACCGCATGATTCTAACCAGTCCATTGAGTTTCTTGCAGAAAGATAAGCTTTCGTGGGCTAAAACCCACTTCATCGGATGCATGCAGTGGAAAATACAGTAGGAATATATATATACACAGAGGACATGAAAAAATGGGTGTTGCCATACTAACTATAATGAGAGTAATCAGTTAAGGTGGGCTTGTTATAGTTAGTATGGCAACACGCATTTTTTCATGTCCTCTGTGTATACCGGTATATATGTTCCTACTGTATTTTCCACTGCATGCATCCGATGAAGTGGGTTTTAGCCCCCGAAAGCTTATGCTCAAATAAATTTGTTAGTCTCTAAGGTGCCACAAGGACTCCTCGTTCTTTTTGCTGCTACAGACTAACACGGCTACCACTCTGAAACCTTGCAGAAAGATAGTGAGCATTTGCTGGTCTTGGTTGGAACCAGTGTCCAACTTCAGGGTTAACAAGTAACAATGCACTTAACATTGGCCTCCAGTTTGTAGGATGTGGTATCTTTTGCTTAAATAGAAAGTATGATACGACAGCCATGTTTGTTTGCATAAACTGTGTTGTGTCTCCAGCATTCTTAACAGCCTCATGAAGTACTTCTGGCAGTGACTGGCTTATAAGGCTTTCAGCAGGCTTGGTGTTTTGCAGCCTTTTCATGTAGTTTGTCAGCTCTGGCTTTGCTGATCGGTCCGGCAAACCAAGCTCCTCCAGTTTTACCAATTGTAACAGTGAGAAGCTTTCCTTCTTCGTAAGCTTATTTGCAAGAGGTGCACCAGCAGCCATGTTTTGTAACTTCAATAAATGGGACAAGTTTGACCGACAAACATCGGGAATTGCCTTTAGATTGTGGAGACTTTCTTCAGTAGGTAGCTGTATTTGTGCTTCGGGCTGTTTGGATGTTTTGAACCTGCAGAGGACATGTTGGTATATTCCTGGTTCTTGGTATGTTCTTCAGCTTGGTGGGGTTGACCCCTGGGAGGGTGATGGGGGAGTTTTTTTGGGGGGTGGGGTGTAGGGAAATTCCTGGTGTGGCTGGAGAGGATGTGGAAACCGCAGGAGGGCATTGATATTTATGCTTCCTAGTGAGAGCAGCTACAGAATGGTGCTGTTTCGACACTGACGGAGTAATGCTGGATTCTACGAGGAAAAGGCATTATCGGTGATGTGACTCCAGGGGAGCCAGATTCTCTGAGTTTGGTGCATCCAGCTATCATAGAATCGTAGAAGATCAGGGTTGGAAGAGACCTCAGGAGGTCATCTAGTCCATGAAGCTAAGAAGCTATCTGTTACCATGCCGGGAGTCTGGGTATCTGAGGTACAACCTGTCCTGCCTGGCGAAGGCGGAAGATCAACTCAGCACTTACAACAACTAGCAGAGTGTGTGGGTCAACTAGCTGCACCAGCAGATGCTGCTTCAATTCCCCAGCAACCACAAAGAGGGTGGGGAAAAAAAGTTTCTTGCTACATATGGTCACAGATGGGCCATTTATTACAATATGAATGCAGGGCTAAGAATAATGCCTGGAAGCCATCAGGAAATTAGGGGTGAGGGCTGGACTTGATACGGTGAATCAGAATAGAATAGGGACTAACTGAAGCAGAGCAAAGGCCATTTACTGAAGTAGCATTACCTCTGTTGCTGGTGTTGTATGGGTCACTGTGAATCAGACAGCTGCTGCCTGGTTTAGTGGCTATGGGAGCTGCTGTTTCTCTAGTGACTTGAGAACTTGGAGCAAATATCCCCCTGACCTATCCTCATCTGCTTCCTGTCCACGGAACTGAGGGCCAAGAATTGTCAGTTAAAGGCAAGGCAGATCTCACTGTACATATTGGTGCCTCAGCAGGGGACACCCCTTTGTGGTCACTGATATGGTCCAGTTTGGGAGTAGATTTTTGTAGACTGGAATCCGATGGCGATTCCATGTGCGTAATCAAACATCAGGGTGAGATGAAGATCGTGCTGAATTACACACTAACACCAATGTATCAATTTCATCTTCTGTGACTGATACAACAGTGCCCTTGGAGGATGTGAATATCCTTTTGTCTAGTTACAAAGGCATCTTAATTATAGGACTTACCGCCAAGCTGGGATGGGCTCATTTGACAGCACTATATCGATACATCGAGATGTACACCCCATAAACAGAGACCCTCTTGCACAGCTGTGCCAAGACAGTAGAAAACCTGTTACAGGTCAAAAAGAGAGTGATTTGGCCATCTCATGGACATCACCAGTTTTTCTAGTCACAAGGGAAGATAAAGTACACTGCTTTTGTGGGGTTGTTAGACAGCTAAATACTGTTACAAAAAACATACACCGCCAATCCTACAGATTGATGATGTTCTGGACCAATTTGGGGGTGCTCAGGAATCCATTACTCTGGATTTGCCCAGTGGATATTGCCAGGTTCTCTTACGGAAGTTCTGCATAAAGATAACCTTCACTATTGGGCTGCGTCATTATAGTTCAGTTCAGCTTTTTGGGATGACTCAGGGGCCTGCTGCCTCTCAGAGATTAATGACTTAAGCAGATGTTTCTTCTACTTGGATGGTATCATTGTGTACACCATCCAGCTGGATGGAGCATCCGCAATGTTTATGAGCAGCATAGGAATGTCGAGAGTTAGAACCAATGAGGCCACCATCTTCAGGGGAAGTTCTGAGTGGCAGTTGGGCCCAGAGTTTTGCAGGTATTTATGTGCCTAACTCCCTGACTGAGTAAAGGTCAGAGTAAAGGTTAATCCATACTGGTTAACCACCTGCTCATAGGGAAAAGCAGGAATTTATGCCCCATTTTAGACAAAACCTTAACCTTAACTGGAGTCGCTACCAGGCACCTCCATAATACTTTATGTCGCTTATATGGTTAACAACCCTTGGTCTTTCCTTTATTACCCGCCCGTGTTCATGGCAACAATGACATAAGTGCTGCAGTGTGACCTCACAATGCTGTGATTTGAACACTGGGTCAGTTGGCCCTCAGTGTCAGTTGCTTTTACTTGGACAGAAGGAGAGGCTGGGTATTGTGCTGGCTAAAGTCGATTTCAGATCCAAGATCTAATCTATTACTGAGAGGAAAAAAGTAAGTGGGCTTTCTTACTCCCCATGGCTGTCCTACCTCTGACCAACAGAGACCCACTTTGCTTAAATTCTGTTTGAAAAGGGTCACCAAATTAAATTCGTTTTTTTGGCCCAGAACCTCAAAGGTATTTAGGCACTTAACTCCCACTGAAATCCATGGGAGTTAGGAGCCTAAATACCTTTGAGAATCTGGGCCTTTGTTCCATTTTATGTCTCTCTCGCTCTGGCATGAAAAGTGCCATCCTAACAGAATCCAGGAGGGAATCCAGCTGTCTGATCAGGGGCTACTTGTGCCCTACCTCTCTCTTACACTCAGTTCTTTAGTTCAGCTGTAAAAATTGTGGCAGATAGGGAATAACTCCAGAGTTGATAAGGCTGCATGGTAAGGTTATATTTCATTAACCCAGCAGGGACTTCGGGAGCTGACTGAGATCCCTAGAAAGACTTGTCCCCTCTGGGAGTCTCTTCCGCTGATCCCTCTCTGGGACCCTGTTCTAGGATCTCACACAGGGCCCTTGTCCCTGAAGTGGAGAATGAAAGGAAGTGGGTTCTGTTCCAGGCCTCCTTTCGTCTGTAGACGAGCTCCATACGCACAGACCCCAGAGGACACAATCAGGGGAGTCGCCCTCTAACTTCAATGGGCTTGGATCAGGCCCAGATATAGGCCCAATAAAAAGATGGCTCCTGCTGTCCCTGCAGCAGAGTGTGGAAAGGAGAGGCTCTTTGCTGTGGCATTATTTCCTCCAGGTGCAGAATGGACAGTAGGGGATTTCCACTTCAGTTCCTGGAGATTTAGGGAAGCTGATCCCCATTCTGTGGCCTCACCCTCACAGCTGGCATGAGAGGCAGCAATTGGGCTCGAGACATGGCCCTTAAAATCTGCCTTCAAGTTGATTCTCCATAATTCTCCATCTTGGATGAAGAATAACATTTCCTTTCCCCACTATGGCAGATAATTTTGGTTTTGCGCTGCCCATTTCAATGTTTAAAATTTTCCAGGATTAGGAAGGAATGAGGAGATACATATACATGCTCTTTAATGCTTTTGGGGGTGCAATTCTCCCCCGGGCTGAGGGTCCGCAAAAAGTCATGCACCTCTTACATCCCACTAAAATCTAGAGCCTTGGAGAGTGCAATGAAATTTTGCAATGAATGTGAAGAGCTGTAATTTTTCCTGCTGTCTCCAGTGGAGCACAAGCAGCGGCGGCTCCAGGCACCAGCGCTCCAAGCGCGTACCTGGGGCGGCAAACCACGGGGGGTGCCCTGCCGGTCGCTGCAAGGGCGGCAGTCAGGCTGCCTTCGGCGGCGCGCCTGTGGGAGGTCCGCCGGTCCCGTGGATTCGGCGGTAATTCGGCGGCGAGTACACCAAATCTGCGGGACCGGCGGACCTCCCACAGGCGCACCGCCGAAGGCAGCCTGTCTGCCGTGCTTGGGGCGGCAAAAAAGCTAGAGCCTCCCCTGAGCGCAAGCATGTAGATTACAATTTAAATCTTTGACAGAGGATTTAAGTAATATTGGAGCACAATGTGATATTTTGAATACAGCTAAACTTTGTGTTGCCCACTAGACTAAGAAGTATATTGTGATATTGATTGATGACCATCAAGCCTGTAATCTTAGCTTTGTGAACTGCTTTCTCCATCTTTGTTCATAGCTCAAGTATTGGAGGAAACCAATGATTGTGAAATTAGTTAAGAGTCCCAACTTCTAAAGCAAGTAAACCTCGGGCTTAAAATGTGTTGGGTTTTATGGGCCAGATCTTCAGCTGCTGGGGTGGGCTCATTTGACAGCACTATATCGATACATCGAGATGTACACCCCATAAACAGAGACCCTCTTGCACAGCTGTGCCAAGACAGTAGAAAACCTGTTACAGGTCAAAAAGAGAGTGATTTGGCCATCTCATGGACATCACCAGTTTTTCTAGTCACAAGGGAAGATAAAGTACACTGCTTTTGTGGGGTTGTATATACTGCTATAAATGGACAGCTCCATTGACTTGAATGAAGTATTCTGATTTCCAGCAGCTGCGGATCTGACTCAACAAATGTATTATTCAAATGAAACGCGTATGCGATGGACAGTGTTCAATGTGGGTTTTTTTAGAAGCACCATAACTGAATTTTGGGTTGGCAAATATTGTGATACATGTATATTTGGATTTTTAGGTGCTTTATAATTCCACTCTTGGTGCCGTCATTGTGTCAGGTTAGTTTTGTCGCCTCTTTTCTCTTTACAAACATTAACTAAGTAACCTTCCTCATCCCTGGGAGGTACAGAAGGGTCAGTATCATCTCTTTTTGGTACATGGGGAAACTGAGGCACGGGGCGGGGACGTGAGTTGCCCAGCATCACACAGTGAGTGAGCGGCAAAGCCAGGATGAGAAATCTATTTCTGGTTTCCAGTCCCATACTCAAACCATTAGACCACACTGCTTATCCTTTGCATAGTTTTGAGTATATTTATTGACTTTATTAAAACAACAAAGTTCCAAAAGGAACCCCCAAACCTTTCCTAATATACAATTTGAGTCGAGGATTTATTTCTGTATTTGAAAGAACTAGATTCATTACAGCTGAGCATTTACATGCTAAAAAGGAAGGCAATTCTCAACTGAGGTTCTGGCACCAACCTTTAACCTGGCCCCAGCTACTTCTCATTTTGTAGAATCACAGAACTGTGGGGCTGGACGGCTCCTCAAGAAATCATCAAGTCCAGCCCCCTACGCTGAGGCAGGACCAAGCAGGGTGCGATTCCCTGCTTGAGGAGACATCCCTGCGCTAGCTGTCATCAAGCTAGCGTGTTAAATAGCAGCGTGGCTGCGACAGTTCAGGCAGTGGCTTGGGCTAGCCGCCGGAGTACATACTCATAGGGTCCGGGTGGGGTTGTACTCGGGGTGGCTAGCCCCTCTCACCGCTGTCCATGCTATCCTTGCTACAGTGCTATTTTAGCAAGCCAGTGCGAATATGTGTATGCGAGCTGGGTATCATACCCCCAGCTGCAAGTGTAGAGATACACTTGGTGGGGGGATTGGCAGGGGGTGCAGGGTCCCAGGCCCAGATTCTCAGAGGTATTTAAGCTCCTAACTGTCATTGATTTCCATGGAAGTTAGGAAACTCCATACCTTTGAGGATCTGGGCCCCAGTTCTCGGGCTCTACTGTCTGTGGCTCACATTTTTAGCTGGAGGATGACGCACACATTCTCACTAGCTTCAGGCTGGAAATTGTCCCGCAGACAATAAGATCGACTGAAACAAAACTGGCCACCCTTCCTGACTTGTTGCAGAATGGACGTGCACAGCTTGCCAAGGGAGGAGAAGGAGGAGGACGTGGCTGCTGAGGGCACGTCCACCTTGGGAAGAGAGGAACATTCCAGTGGGAGTCAGCGTGAGCCGGAGCTGGCTCGAGAAGATACTCAAGATGGCCCAGCCAAGGTGGTTCCTAAGCAGAGTGGGCCCATCCTAAGGTGTCTAAAGCGAATCTGCCAAAAAGTGAAGAGAGGCAAGACGCGATATCCCCGAACTGTCACTACAGGTAAAAGGAAAGGCTAAGGATGCGCTAAGGGGTGGGAATGAAGGGAGGCAAACTCAGTCTCAACCCCCATGTGTTCAAAGATTTGCAGTGATCCCAAAGGCTCTTGGGTTTGTGTTCCACTTAGGGGAAACTGAAGACAAGGCACAGAGAGTGGGGGGGGGGACATGGAAAAAGTGGAGGAGGGGAGAACAAATAGATGTGGCCGCATGGCTTTGCTAGTGGGTGGACGGCGCTCTTCCATGGCTGAGTCTGCATGCAGCTCGAGGGCAGCCCTCTGTTCTGCACGGGGGGCAGAGATCACTGCTGGAGCTTGGCAAATAACTAATGAGCTAGCAGTAATCAGTCCCAGTACTAATCATCCCGGAATCTCCCAGAGACGGGAATGACAGGAGACAGTGTTCCTGAATCAGGATCAGTTTGGTAAATGCTGGATCTCCGTGAGGTCCTTCCATCCCCAGTGTGAACACAATACTTACAAGCCCTGATACAAACATTAGACCCGGGTGACGGTCAGACTCCTGTATTTCTAAGGCTCTCCAGCACTGGTGGAGGTGATGATGCCCCCAGAGCCTGTATTTCTCTGGGAATCTCTGGCTGCTGGAAGAGGAAGGGCAGTTTCTATTTCTCTCCATCACACACTGCTCTCCCTTCTCTTTCTTACCCTTGTAGTGAAGTCTAATCGGAGAGCACAAGATATTTATTGTGTAATGAATCAATAACATTTATCCAAGAAATAAAGGGGGTAGAGGATGTGACTGGAGTCAGGAGAACTATCTTCTATTCCCAGCATTGCCAGTGACCTGCTGGCTGAGCCAGTCACTTCATCTCCCTGTGCCATGGTTTCTCCGGCCATAAAAATGGTGATAATAATACCGGCCCACCTTTAAAAGCCATTTGGAGATCCTCCACTGAAAAACTCCATAGAAGCGCAAAGGAGTCTCATTCTGGGTCTCTCTTATTTTGTTTTTGTTTTTTAAGGAATCCCCAATTTGATTCTGATTTTGATCACACCAATCTCTCTTTGCTTTGAAAGTCAGTGGCTTATTTCACCAGCCTCACAGTTTCCTTCACTTCTCCCCTGCTCAAGCAGGATATAGATGTCTAGCCCTATTCAAAACAAACGGTGGGAATCAAACCAATCAAGCCAACAAACAAAAGATAACCCTACCCAGAGCAGAGATATCTTACCCCAAAAAGGGAGATGTGCCAGTGACATCAAGCTTTCCACTAGGAACTTCGCTATTGCTCATTGATTTTAGCTGGAAGGAGCCCAGATACCACGGTGATGGGCAGCAGTATACAACCCCAAGACAGACAGACCGTGTCCTTTCTTTGGTTTAAATGAACTGTCTTTTGGGCACCAATCAGTCCATGAATGACACCTCAGGGCGCGTTCGTTCCCCTTTAACCAGCAATGGCAGTAATTTCTTTCTTTCTGTCATTCCTTCTTTCTTATTAGTCCCAGATATCTCGTGCATGGAGACAATTTGGGAGGCGGATGAAAGTGGACGTGAGCAGCATGGCTGTGCTATGGAGGGAGCCATGCTCCTGCTGGAATCATGGAGAAACACTGTTGACTACTTCAATAGTAACAAAGAGGTATAAACCTTCTCCATCTATTCTGTAAACTAGTGTCCCCTCACGCTGTCCGTCCCACCTGACCCAACCTGGGACATCCCAGAAGATTTATCACATAGGGTCTGACTTCTCTTCAAACCCTTTGCCTACAGCACTCAACCTTTCTTCTTTCACTTACTCCAGACAATCCAGCCTCTGGATGCTTTTCTCCTATTATACAGATCTCCAGATACATCCCACAAACTCTTTGGTGATCTCATGCCCCGTTTGTCGGTGGTATCCTTGATTTGCAGGGATTTCCCACCACTCTGTGCTAGTTTCAGTAGATTCTTGCCCGGCTACTCCCCTGCCTCACACTATCCGTTGGACTCAAGGATGAGACATTTCCACCCAAGGTCTCCCCTGGCGACTGCTCCTCTCTCAGGGCTGGTCTACACTGGGGGGGGATCGATCTCAGATACGCAACTTCAGCTTCGAGAATAGAGTAGCTGAAGTCGACATATCTTAGATCGATTTACCTCGGGTCCTCACAGCGCGGGATCGACAGCCGCGGCTCTCCCGTCGACTCCGCTTCCGCCTCTTGCTCTGGTGGAGTTCCGGAGTCGACAGAGAGCGCGTTCGGGGATCCATTTATCGCGTCTAGACAAGACACGATAAATCGATCCTCGATAGATCGATTACTACCCGCCGATCCGGCAGGTAGTGAAGACGTACCCTTAGACCTTCACTGACAAAACAAATGGGTCCAGCTTTGTCGCTTATACACATGGTGTCAAGGCTGAATCCCTACTCTGGCACTTTGAGTGCAGAAGGTGGAGGCTGGCAAGGATTTAAAAAATCAATACTTGCCACTCCAGGCTTGTATTACACTCCCAAGGTTACAGCTTTTCTCTGACCTTGTCTTGGTAAACGCTGCCACCACCCAAATGCAAAAAAAACCCTTGGACCCAGGAAGGAGCACTTGGGAATTCTTCCCTGTGGGGTATCCTCAAGCCCTTTCAAATCCCGCCCCCCTCACCCCTCCGGGGAAGAGCTGAGAAAGAAAACAAAGGAAATCTGCTGTTGCCACCAGCTAATTAAACAACATGCACAAACCTCTTAGGACACCAAAAATCCAATTCTGTTCTTAAAAAAGGTAAATTTTGTTAAAAACAAAAAGGAAGAAAGTACATCTGGAACTTAGGCTTTTTGCTAGATCTTAAAAGAAAACAATTACAAAAATTAAGCATCAAGATAGGTCTCTTGAGGTTCAGCTTCAAGGTTACAAGCAAAACAAAAGTATCTGGGGTTAGCACGGAGGAGATCCACAAGCCAAAATAAAGAAATAAACCTGATCGCGTCTAGTTAAACATTCCCTGTCCAGTGATTTTTCTCGGTATGGAAGATGAATTTTCATACCTGGTTCCAGCCTTACACAGAATTGCTGCTCCATGTCCCGTCTCCAGAGAACAGACACAGACAAAGAGAAGTTTTTTCCCCATTTTAAAAAGTTTTAGCCCTCCCATTGGATCTGTTGGTCAGGTGCCCACTCCTTTTCCTTTAGCTGGGGAACTTTGTTAACCCTTTACAGGTAAAGCAAGCAGAGAACAGCCACCAAGAGGGACTTTATAGCTAACTGGCTGGCTGGGTGTTCATAAAAGGGAGCCCCCCCCCTTCATTTATTACACATGGTCATGCTACATCTGGCTACTTGTCCTACAGAAAACAGGCCCTGTGTGGAGTCCTCCACATGGAGTCCCATTGCTGTTCTGCTTGTTCTCCTTGATCCAACCCTTCTCTGAACAAGTAGCTCACACAGTCAGGTCCTACACAATCCAACATTCTGCTGGAAGCCATCAGAACCCTTCTTAGACTGTCAATTCTTGGGAGCTGGGCCTGTGTCTTGCTTTGTTTGCAGACAGAGCCCAGTATATTGTAGGTGCTGCCCGGATACATCATCATCCTCAACTCACCACGATTTCTGATCCTGACTAGTCATTGCTCTGCAACATTGTTAATTTATCTACCAGGTGTTCCGTGTGGAGGGGTTTTGAATGAAGGTAGAATATTCTACCCGATGATGTTCTCTGTCTAAATCCCTTTCACCCTGATATATATTTTTTCTCATTTTGGTTTAGGATTTCATTATGAAAAAAAGTTTCTTAAGACTCTTGTTTGTTCTCAGCAAGAGCATCGACTGGCATAACATGCCTGACTTTTTTATTCTCAACTTTGCATCAGACACTGCAGGAGCCATAGTGGTGAGTAAATAATATACACAGGGTCCGTGTTGTTGGATGGAAAAGGTTGATGAACTGTGGAGAATACTTAGCTGCTAAACCCACGCTAGGGTCCATGGAATCTGGAGAGTTGTAAAGAACTTTGTTGTATACACTGAAGCAATTATTTCAGTGTGTAAAATTGAGGTCAGTGCTGATTGACTGGAAATATTAGTGTGAATGGAGAGAGAGAGGATGCTAGTTGGTGGGAAGTAGGAGATGAGTGAACAGAGATGGATGAGGAAATGAGGGAGTGAATTGGTGGCTGGGTAGAAACGGATGAGATCCCTTTGGACAACACCACTGGCTGAGTAGCTTCATGATCTGGGAGCTCTTCCATCAGAAAGGAAGATCCTGGGTTTTGGCTAGGCTCCTTATTACTTTTGGAATATCTGATGTTCTTTTAGCTGGGGATTTATTGGAGACTCCGGAGAAGCCTGTGGCTAATTTAGACTTTTTTGAGGCCTCCAGAGTTAGCTGTGATGCCAGGGCTTTGTATAACCTCCTCAATGGATGTGTGAGGGAGTAGGACTGATGCTGGGAGCACTTGTGTCTCATTTACTATGTTTGCCCCTTTGTGACTTACAGGAGATGATTAAGAAAGAACCCCGGGACTCTCTCTCCAGCACCATACGGCTCCAGGCCATGGCCATCATTATCGAACTGAGGTAACGTGAGTTCTCATTTAACTGCCCAGCCTTCACACCTGGCTTCTCACTCCATGCTCGGTGGGACCAGAGTTGCCAATAGCAGTCCCTCACTTCGTGCCTTTTTCTCTTTAGATGCTGAGGACTCTTTGGGGAGGAGCTGGGGGACTATTGCATGGCTGACTGATGATTTTTTACCCAGTAGCTTTGTAATCCTCTTTACTCCACATGTGATTCAAAGCCAAGAGTCTCTGCAGACATTTTGAGATGATTTTCTTTCTGGAGATGTCAGCTGAGTCATTTCCTTCACTCTCTTCTGTAGCGTTTCTGAGACGGATTTACTATTCAGGTCACCAGTCCCTGCCCTCCCGTGCTTTTCCTGTATTCTGTTAATCTTTGCCAGTGTCTTACTCTTCTACATTGTTACTGTTCACATGATCTTGTTCTCTTGTATAGTCCAGATGTCTCTTAGTCTCACACTCCTTGAGCATAACCCTCAGTTCATGTCCTCACCATCTGATGCCTCCGTTACGCTTCAGAACCTCAAAGTCCAATCCAGGCTTCTTCCTTTTACCAGCAAAAAGCATGTGGTGAAGGCCATGGGCTCCCACCAGAGATGGATCCTGCTGAGAACATTCCTCAAGAGCGTGTTTTCCCTGCCACTTCTAGTGACATTGCAGGTGCAAGGAGTAATCAGGGGTATAAGCGGCCAGTACACAAAGGTAACTGAAGAATGGTTTCCTGTTACTTACTTTGGGCCCATATTGGTGATATGTGACTACACTGTCAGCGAAATTTCTCATGGAACACCATTGTGGAGTATCAGTTGGGGACTTTAGCCCCGGTGACGTGGCCCTGATAATTTGTCCCATGCATACAGCAAGTAGCTGCCACATTCCCAATTATGAAAATGATCCATCCATTTTCAATTTACTAGGGAACTACTGGGGATCCCAATCTAGGTGGTGAAGCTAGAATGAGGCATGTGGAATGAGGAAAACTTACTTAGTGCTTGCCCCAGAAATGGGGCTGGCTATTGTTTGATCACTGACCGGGTATTTCTGGTGTGTGGCACCTCCCACAGCTAGGTCCTCTTGCATGAAGGGGCTGAATAAAGTTGGGGTCCTGCGGCACTCGATACAGCCACATTTTCAGCCTGAACTTTACTTTAGTCCCTACCTGTGACCTGCAATTATTTGCAGTTACACCTTAGCTCACGTGGGCACCTGAAATACCTGATTTCATACCTAAATCCAGTACTTTGGCATCGAAGTGATCAACTTGACGGGTGAAAAGACCAGTAGGAGCAAAGCTGCACCTGCAAATTGTGGGTGTAAATATGGTGGCAAATCTTTAAACATCTGACCCATACTGTCAGAGTTACTAAGGCTTTCAGTGCCTGTGCTTTTTAATTCTGAAAAGCCATTTATGGCCCTAAAGTTGAGGGGAGAGAAATTACAGACACTGGACCAAATTCACTACCAAAGTCAATAGAATTTAGAACACTTAATTTGCCTCACATCCCGCATGCTCACATATGCTCTCTCTAACCAAATCATTGGAGTGAATAGTATTTAAGACCCAGAGGAGTAAAGGGCAAAGACACAGGGCCGGCGCAACCCATTAGATGGTCGCCTAGGGCGCTACAATTTGGGGGGTGGCGACCACAGCGGTATTTTGGCGGCGGGACCTTCACTAGCTCCGGGTGTCTTCGGCGGCACTGAAGCTTCATCGCCGAAATGACGCCGAAGACCCGCAGAGCGAGTGAAGGTCCCGCCGCCGAGGTGCCGCCGAAGACCCGCAGAGCGAGTGAAAGTCCTGCCCCTGAGGTGCCACCGAAGACCCGCAGAGCGAGTGAAGGTCCCGCCGCCGAGGTGCCACCGAAGACCCACAGAGCGAGTGAAGGTCCCGCCGCCGAGGTGCCGCCGAAGACCCGGAGCGCCACCCTGTCAGTAAAAGCACCGCAGCGGGTGGCGCCTTTTTTTTTTCCACTGCCCCTGTTCCCTCCACCTGGCTACGCCCCTGATGAGCACCCCCGGGCACATTGGAACGTTGGCGCCTGTAGCTCCAGTCCCGGAGTCGGTGCCTATACAAGGAGCCGCATATTAACTTCTGAAGAGCCGCATATGGCTCCGGAGCCACAGGTTGGCCACCCCTGATCTAGCCTGATTTCTTGTATAATATAGGCCAAAGAATTTCACCCTGTGATTCTTGCCTCAAGCCCATAAGATAAATTATTTGTATAATCCACAGCTCTGTGGCGCTGAGCATAACGGTTCCTCCTCCTTTCAGGTTCTCTTCATTGAAACATTGCAGACCCTCAACGAGATGCACCAGAGTCTGATTTTAGAAAATCCAGTTCCGGCAGAGCTAGAGAGGATCTTGCAGGTAAACAGGATCTGGAGATGCCGGTTGGAGGATGGTAAGGTAGGGAAGAGGAACAGGAAAATCTTGTTAAGAGCTTGTGAGGGAAAGGAGAGTTAAGGAAAGAACGGAGTGCCCCATCTCCACAGGGTTCTCCTATTAGGGCATATGTGACAAGGTTCATGTAGCACGGGGGAGTCTTCTATTTCCATCTGTGAGGTCTGACAATCTCCTCCATTGTTACCCTCAGTTTCTTTCCTGTCTCCAGGTGGCCCTTACATCACAGTGTCCTTCCAAATGAGGACGTTATTCCCTTTACTGCCCATCATTGCCACTCCTGATGCAATTGGAGGGGTCGCTGCCAGGACTCTAGTCCCCCGTGAGGGCTGGCACCTGGCCTCCACAGAACTCCCAGCTCCAGCTGCCCCACAGTGAGAACCAATGGGTGCAATGGGAACCAAGACTGCCGCTAACTACAGAGCATGAGGGCTGGCCCAAAGTCTGCAATCATGAAAGAATAGAAGTTTTCCTCCAGCTGCTCTTATTTTGCTGAATGAAATGCTGGATTGTGTGGCTTGTCCAGAGAAGAATTGGCCCTTCCCTTCCTTACATAGGACCCAATTCTGCATCCATTAAAGGCTCGATCCAATGCTCATTGAAATCAAATGGGGACCTTTCCGTTGACTTCAGTGGGCATTGGATCGGTCCTTAGATCAATGTCAAAACTTTGATTGACTTCAGCGGGTGTGTGACTGGGCCCTCAGAGAGAAATGCACTTTGCTTCCGTTCGAAGAGAAGAATTCCATGTGTATTTTGAGTCTGCACAAAGCAGACGCAGCCTGTATCTGTAAGAGTGAGATGATTCAGCCAGAATAAAGATTATCCTTTGGGAATCACTTGTATACACCCTTTCCCCCTGTTATTTTTAACCTCTCTTGTTTTTCCTGCAGCTCATGGACTCCTGGATGCATTCGAGGGAAGCTTGCCGGCGGGAGAGGGCTGTATGGAGCAGCATACTGCTCCTAAACTTCGTGGCCACAGAAGTCAAACTGGATGTGAGTAACTCTTGACTTCTAGTGACCTGATTGTAAACTAGACCTACAGGGCACTCTCCCATGCCAGAGAAACTTCCTGCTTAGAAGTATGTTGATGGGCCCCACAGTGCAAAGCTCCCTAATAGGTGGAGGAAAAAACGATCTCGTTGCTCGTCCATCATCCTGACTGAGATGGGTTGGCGTCTGATACACTTGGAAAATAAATCCAGTGCCCTGGAGGAATAGGCCACCTCTTTCCAATGCAGGAAAGGCAGCTAACAAGGGGCACAGGAAGAACGGGTTTTTCTATGGTTGGATCTAATGAATTTCAGAGAAAAGAGATTTCAAAATCCTAGAGACTGAAGACATTTCATCCCCAGCTGGTTCCCTGTTTGCCTCCATTCCTCATCCTAGTACCATGGGATACTTTCCTCTTGTGGAGCTGCAGGAAGAGGCCTCTCCATTCCAGCCCACCTCAGCCGTTACAGATCATTATGATCCTGATCTTGCTCCCACTGACATCTGTGGCAAAACTCCAGTGGACGTCTGTGATGCGGGATCGAGCCCTATATTCTTCTTCTGGCTCCCAAGCCTCTTCTGAAGAGGGAGAGCTGAGGATCACGCCCCATTATAGAAAGGGACTGTGTGGATATAGACTCCTTGCCTAGGAGACACAGCCCGCTTTACCTGCAGTGGTAATGGATTCCTCCTCTCCTCTTTTGTACAATTAGGAAGCGTCTCCATTCACCAGGCTCGGACACCTGGTTGCAGTGCTGGGGATCCACTGTGGGGATCCCGTCAAGGCGATCAGCTCAAAGGCAGCAGGGGCTGTTCATTACCTCGTCTCTATTGCGTGGCGCCAAAAGAGTAAGAGAAGCAGTGATGAGCATCTGAATCCCCCTCCTGGGAGCTAAATGCTAGAGACTTTCCTCAGGCAAAGCTCCCGTTCAGGATAGTGCCTGAGGAAGAAGTAGAGCATCTGGCTCGGTATTTGTTCCTTTGAACAGAGTGCTGGTTTTTTTGTGGCTCTAGAAACAAGCGTCTGATAGTCATCCCGTAATTCTAGCCCTGACTTTCAAAGAAAGGAAAGGGGAGGGGGGGAATACAGAGAAAGGCAACACACGTTACCGCAAACTGAGACTGGTAGAGCTCATTCCGTCAGTGGGAATGGGAAGGGTCAGTGGGACACGATGATAGGGGATTCAACGCCATCAGACCAATTAGTTCAGTTCGAGATGCCTGTACCCCGAACGCCCCAGAACTTTGATGGCTGTTGGAAATCTGGATCCAAATCTGGGGCTCGATTCATGACTGTGTTAATCCACTTCTATGCCACTGAAGTGTTTTGGCTAGATTCCAGTCACCACTTGATAGAGTCACTTTACTCTGGGGGTCAAGGCTCTGATCCAGCACAACATTTACGCACATCTGTAACTTTCATCAGGCGAGTAGTCCCACGGAAGTCCCTGGGATTATTCATCTGCTTAGAATAATGTATGTGCTTAAATGCTTTCCTGGATCAGGGCCAAACAAAGGGCTTTGTCCAGTAAAGAGGGATGAGAGCAGAAGCCAGGAAGCAGAATGGAAAGTTAAGAGTGGTATTAACATGTATTTCAGTTGCACAGTTGGACAGAAAGAATGTGGAATGGACTGACCAGAGGAACAAGGAATTTCTGGCTGCTTGGAGCCCCACTGTGGTTTGCAACAGCCCCTCCAGGATCGCAGAGGTAATCACATCCTGGCACTAATGACCATTCTACATTGGTGTCAGTACAATACGGTATCGCACAGCTCCAAACTACTTCCTGTCCCTCGATCGCCCATCTCTATTGTGTATGGCTTACCCAAGAATTACAGCTCCTGCCCTTACTCATGGCTAGAAATGACATGCTCAGAAAGAAACAAGATGGGTGAGGTCCAATTTTTTTATTGGATCAACTTCTGTGGGTGAAAGAGACAAACTTTTGAGCCATACAGAGCTCTTCTTCAGACAGAGACAGAAGAGCTCTGTGTAGCTCAAAAGCTGGTCTCTCTCACTACCAGAAGTTGGTTCAATAAAAGATAGAACCTCACCCACCTTGTGTCTCTAATACCCTGGGACCGACACAGCTACAACAGTGAAGACAACAAGTGCTCATAAAGAGTGATCTACTCTGCAGCAAGTGGTTCTCAACCTTTCCAGACTATTGTACCTGATTTCAGTCCCAGGGGGCGGGGTTCGGGCTTCAGCTTGAGCCCCGGGCGGTGGTAAGGTGGCCGGGTGCCCGGTTTTCGACCAGAAATTCCGGTTGAAAAGGGGATCTGATAGTGTCCGGTCAGATCTACTGACGGACACCCAAAGTCCAGTTACTGCGGGTGAGGGAGGTGGGGAGGTGCCAGGTCATCACCCGCACCAGCCCCTACTCAACCGGGGCCGCCACCTACCCACATCATGCGGCTGCAGCTCCCAGCAGGCAAATTGCTCCCGACCTGGGCGGGGAAGAGGGGAAGAGCAGTGAGCAACAGTGGAAGGGGAGAAGAGGACCAAATGGGGGGCAGGGCCTCGGGGGGAAGAGGCGGGGCAGAAGAGGTCCAGCACTCCTGCATGAGTGTCCGGTTTTTAAATATTACAAAGTTGGCAAACGTAGGCAGTGGGCTTGGCTTGGACTTCAGCTTCTGCATGTATCTTAGATTTGCGGGGGCCCTGCTTGCCACCCCCAATGGCGACCCTAAACTTGTGACCCCCCCTAAACCCATCCCATGACCCCCCTGGGGGTTGCCACCCTCAGATTAAGAAACACTGATATAGTAGATAGTATAAACAAATCTTTGTCTGTATGAAATGTTAGTTTGGACTGACTTTGCTAGTGCTTTTTATGTAGCCTGTTGTAAAACTAAGCAAATATCTAGATGAGTTGATGTACCCCCTGTACCCCCAGGGACGGCAAGTTATATGGGCCCATGGTGCCCGGGCTTGAGAAAATTCAGGGCCCAGGGGACCCAACTCCACCAATGTTCGGGGCCGGGTCTCTCTCCCAGCCCCGCCTGCCGCCCCCACGCACCTCTCCCGGCCCCGGCTGCCACCCCCAAGCGCCTCCCCCAAGCGCCCCTGCCTTCCCTGGGCAGCGGGGGGCTGCCCCCTGCAGCTCCGCACTGTGCTCCCTCGCCAGCCGCTGCCGCAGCCGGCTACAAGGAAGCGGCGCTGGGGGCAGGCTGAGGTGGCTGCTACGCCTGCGGAGGGAGGAGGGGAGGAGCGCATGGCAGCCCTCCCCCCCGCCCCCCCGGCAGGAGACTCCGAGTCGACTCGGGGGAGGGGAGGGGGAGGCTTATCCTGGCCGGACCTCCTGAGCAGCAGCCTGGGGGGGCTTGGATGAGTGTCGTGTTGGGGGTCGGTGAGGAGGCCCCCCCTTCCTCTCCCCCAGAGCTCGCTGCCGCCAGCAGGGAGAGGGCTGGGGGAAGTCCTCCTCTCTGGCCCCAGCCCAGGGTCAGCCTGCCTGCTGCACCCCAAACTCCTCATCCTTGGACCAGCCGCACGCCCCCTCCCACACCCAAACCCTCTATCCCAGCCCAGAGCCTGCACCCAGCACCCAAACTCCAACTCAGAGCCTGCACCCCAAACTCCCTCCCGCACCCAGACTCCCTCGCAGAGCCTGCACCCCTCCTGCACCCAAACTTCCTCCCAGAGCCTGCACCCCAAACCCCCTCCCGCACCCAGACTCCCTCGCAGAGCCCACACTCAAACTTCCTCCCAGAGCCTGCACCCCAAACCCCCTCCCGCACCCAGACTCCCTCCAGAGCCCGCACTCAAACTTCCTCCCAGAGCCTGCACCCCAAACCCCCTCCCACACCCAGACTCCCTCCCAGAGCCCGCACCCCAAACCCCCTCCCACACCCAGACTCCCTCCAGAGCCCGCACTCAAACTTCCTCCCAGAGCCTGCACCCCAAACCCCCTCCCGCACCCAGACTCCCTCCCAGAGCCCGCACTCAAACTTCCTCCCAGAGCCTGCACCCCAAACCCCCTCCCACACCCAGACTCCCTCCCAGAGCCCGCAGCCCCTCCTGCACCCCAGCCCCCTGCCTCAACCCAGAGCCTGCACCCAGCACCCAAACTCCATCTCAGAGCCTGCACCCCTCCTGCACCCAAACTTCCTCCCAGAGCCTGCACCCCAAGCCCCCTCCCGCACCCAGACTCCCTCCCAGAACCTGCACCCCTCCTGCACCCAAACTTCCTCCCAGAGCCTGCACCCCAAACCCCCTCCCGCACCCAGACTCCCTCCCAGAGCCCGCACCCAAACTTCCTCCCAGAGCCTGCACCCCAAACCCCCTCCCACACCCAGACTCCCTCCCAGAGCCCGCAGCCCCTCCTGCACCCCAGTCCCCTGCCTCAACCCAGAGCCTGCACCCAGCACCCAAACTCCCTCCCAGAGCCCGCAGCCATTCCTGCACGCCAGCCCCCTGCCTCAACCCAGAGCCTGCACCCAGCACCCAAACTCCATCTCAGAGCCTGCACCCCTCCCGCACTCAAACTTCCTCCCAGAGCCTGCACCCCAAATCCCCTCCCGCACCCAGACTCCCTCCCAGAGCCTGCACTCAAACTTCCTCCCAGAGCCTGCACCCCAAACCCCCTCCCACACCCAGACTCCCTCCCAGAGCCTGCGCTCAAACTTCCTCCCAGAGCCTGCACCCCAAACCCCCTCCCGCACCCAGACTCCCTCCCAGAGCCTTAGGCAGGTGTAGGGGGAGGCGGGACTTGGACCCATTCTGAGCAATGCCAAAAAATATACAAACCTGCCGCCCCTGTGTGTACCCTCAGGGGTATGCGTATCCCTGATTGAGAACCACTGCTCTAGCAGATGGGTTCCCAACCTGGGGGGCACAGCCACCCTGCCCTTTCCTTATTGCCAAATGGGACAGGCTCTTGGCTAGTTTGGAAGGGGACTCTGGGAGGGTCCTAGTATAGGAAAGGGAGTGTCCATATGGGGAAGGTTGAACGCCTGCTGCTCTAGTACTTTGGGTTGTTAGAAGCTGTCACAATGAGGTCTATACTATATAGGCTTGATCCAAAACCTATTGAAGCCAATGGAAGTCTTTCCATTGATTTCAATGGTCTTTGGGTCAGGCTGCAAGCCAGGAAGTATGGTGATGGTGTCGTAATCAGGACTTGGGTGCTGTATTTCTGCTGGGATGTGTTGTAGGAGGGTATCACATACAGTCACAGTCAAAGACCGAGTACTGTAACAGTCATTACTAATATTACTACATGGATCCCGCAACTGCTGATCTTTTAATGGTGACCCTTGCACCTCGGATGCCTGAGAAGTAGGAGTCTGACACCACTAAATGCACATCCTGACGTGCACGGCAGCACTCCTAGGTTGGCCACTGTAATGGTTTAACTAGTCCTCTTGCCTCACTGTGAGTGATATGGTTTCACAGCAGAAGCCTCATCAGCCACTGGGGCCCTGTAATAGAAAGGAGTAAAACAGAGCCCCTGAGAAGCTGGAGAGGACCTGCAACCCCCAGACAGGGCTTTCTCTGGGCTCCAGTAGTTATCAGCCCCCCGTGGAATCAGGACGAGGCCTTTTGTAAATTACAGTTTTCCCTGTATGCTTCAGCTCTTTGGAGTCTATTTCAACTCAAGAGAGAGGACAGATTTCATTCTGACTGTTATGGATGGCCTGACGAATCACTGCAACAATAACTGCCAGCCAACTGCAGAGGGATTGCTGTCTGCCATGGTGAACAGCGGTGGGACTAAGGTGGAGAAGGTATGGGGCGCTGCTGCTGAGATGGACGGAAACTAGAATTCCCAGTGCTGGGAACAGTCATACGTTCAGAGAGTTTAAGGCCAGAAGGAACCATCAGATCTTCTAGTCTGATTCCTGTATCTTGGAAAACATAATCCCAACTATACATACAAACGGAGGGGGTCTAAATCAGCTGTTACCACTCAAGGGTGGAGTCATCATGGACAATTCTCTGAAAACATCCACTCAGTGTGCAATGGCAGTCAAAAAGGCTACCAGAATGTTAGGAAGCATTAGGAAAGGGATAGATAATAAGACAGAAAATATCATATTGCCTCTGTATAAATCCATGGGATGCCCACACCTATAAATTCATGAATGGTGTGGAGAAAGTAAATAGGGAAGTTTTATTTATCCTTTCACACACACACACACACAGACACACACACACACACAAACCTGGGTTAATACAAACCTAAGGAAATATTTCTTCACACAACACAACTCGTAACTCATTGCCAGGGGATGTCGTGAAGGCCAAAAGTATAACCAGGTTCAAAAAAGAATTAGAGAAGTTCCTGGAGGACAGGTCCATCAATGGCTATTAGCCAAGGTGGTCAGGGGTGCAACACCGTGCACAGGGTGTCCCTACGCCTTCTGATTGAAACTGGGACTGGGTGACAGGGGATGGATCACTCGATAAATTGCCCTGTTCTGTTCATTTCTTCTGAAGCATCTGGAACCAGCAGAAGACAGGATACTGGACTAGATGGACAATTGGTCTGACCCAGTATGGCCATTCTTATGTTACCTCTGTATTGTGCCTAGATAGGACTCATCTCCTTTGAGCCATTGATATGTGGTCTTTGCGACAATGCACCTTGTAAGGCTCTGAAATGAGCCCTGCCAATAATATAGGAAATTGTGACTTTTAGGCAAAACCTAGAGGCTAACTCTGATTCTCCAGGGATGCTGAGGTTCCCTCTTGCCCCAGCTGCAGGATGGGATGAGAGTCTTGTCCCGTCTCATCTAGTTCCCTCTCTCTCAGGCAGCAGACCTTGTGGCTGGGGTTTGCAGCCGGTTGGATTCAGTCCAGCAGCCCAGCTCCAGGACCCTGATGAAGAAGTTAGTGGCCCTGCTGGCTGGCGAGGCGGAGCATCTGGACACAGTGATCTCATGCCTTCTGGACTACTCCTTCCCTACAGACAGGTACGAAATGCCTCCACTCTGCAGGCCTCGCGTGATCCTTTGAGGCCCTATATGAGAACCTCACCACTGAGCACATTGTTTGGTCTTACTAAGGCAAAGTATAAAGCACTGACTGTTGAGGACTGAATCTCCCCCCTCTACATGGGACAAATTACCTGCCCTCTCCTCCTGATGGCTCTTCTCTTTTCAGCCACAAACCACAGCGAGCGAAATCCGCCTGTCAGAGATTCCTCTCCCCCATTCCCTGAATGTGTCTCCCCATGTGCAAGGCAGGAGCTCTCATTCCCAGTCCCTCTCTCCCGGCCCCTGGGACTTGTTAGAGATCTGCCTGTGGGAGGGGTTCTCAAAAGCACAGTCCCCCACACCTACGGTCAGTGCTCATGGGTCCTGGAGCAGGGGGTGGATTTAAATCTGTGTTCTTGAGTTCACTATCCCTTTGCTACTCCGTCTGGCAAGCGCAGAGCTCATTCCGCCGTTCTCCTTCATCGGAACGTACAGATAGTGAGCCTAGGTGGAACGTTTGCTGTCTGAAGCACATTTGTGTTTGGGCAGGAAAAGTTGAGCAACAGTGATTACGCAAAGCGTGGTTTTATGATGGATGATCCCAAGCGGTGAGTTCCAAAAACAATCCATATCAGCAGGGCCGGCTCCAGGCACCAGCAAAACAAGCAGGTGCTTGGGGCGGCACATTTCTAGGGGCGGCATTCTGGAACCGGCCATCATAGGTGCTGACTCCGGGGCATGGGGAAAAAGTGCCCCCGCCACCCCAGCTCACCGCCCCAGCTTGCCTCCGCTCCACCTCCACCTGCTTCCCTGAGCGCATCGCCACCGCTCCGCTTCTCCCCCCTCCCTCCCAGGCTTGCTGCGCGCGAAACAGCTGTTTCGCGCAGCAAGTCTGGGAGGGAGGAGAAGTCGAGCAGCAGGGCGCTCGGGGGAGGCGGCGGTGGTGGAGCGGAGGTGAGCTGGAGCGGGGAGCGGATCCTCTACCCCCCTTTACTTCCTGCGCCCCCCCCACCGTAGCTCACCTCCGCTCTGCCTGCTCCCCTGAACGCGCCGCTGCTCCGCTTCTCCCCCCTCCTTCGCCTGAGAGGGAGGGGGGAGAAGCAGAGTGGCAGCGCACCCGGGGGAGCAGGCGGAGCGGAGGTGAGCTAGGGCAGGAGGTTGCGGGGGCCCCCAGGACGCAATGGGAGCGGGGGGGGAAATGTGGCACGCCCAGGTGAGGAGGCGGGGCTGGGGATTTGGGGAAGGGGTTTGGAAAGGGTGGAGTTGGGGCAGGGCTGGGGGAGAGGGGCACACAAAAAAAAGTGGGGGCGGCCAAAATTTGTTTTGCTTGGGGTGGCAAAAATCCTAGAGCCAGCCCTGCATATCAGAGGACTCCACTGAAACCCTCCCTCACACAGTTGTTGGCTGAGCGCTGTGGAGATCTGAGCCACGCTGCTGCATGCCCGCTCCCTTTTTTTTTAAAGGGAATTTAATGCTGGTGAAAGGTGCCCCATTGACACCCTTGGACAATGAAGACCTCAGCTGCAGCCCAGGAAGTGACGATGAAGCTTCCTCCACACTGCCCCTAACAACACTCTGAGCTCATAGCTGGAGGGGCTGCCGACTAGGCAAGAAAGGCTCATTCAGCCTCCATGTCCTGTTCAATCCCTGAACCTACCAACAAGGGCCAAGTGTGGTGGTTGACTCTGTAATGTGGACAGCGTGCACTGGGCACTGGTCCGAGACCCTTAGTTCATTTCAGATAGGACATCTGCTGCTAGAGAAGCTGTATTAGCCATTAGCCATCAGCCTCTCGGTATTAGCCATCAGCCAGTAACAGGTCGTGACCAATTGAGGCCAGATTCACACTGGCAGCCTTGAGCTGAAATGCTCCATATCCTGTGCCAGTGATTCTCAATCTGAGGTCCATGGAGTCCTTGTTCATGCTCCACATTGAATTGCACAAGCTCTGGGGACTGGACTGCTGGGCAGGGCGTTGGCTCCACAGGAGGATTTCTCTTACAAAGAGGTTACATTGGTGAAGAGGTTTAATAGCTTTTCTCCTAAGCCATCCAGTCCCTCATGTTGCCGTATTTCTGAATTTCTAGCAATGCGGCCGAGCTATGGCAGTTCCTATCTGCTGACCCGGCCCTCGGAGGACAGGTGATGGAGAACCTGGTTGTGAAGCTGCAGAGTCACCACAGCTCTGAGCACCAAGCCTCTCACACGTCTGCTGCCGTAAGTCCCTGTTCGAACATCCATAGCCCCATACAGTAAAATCTATCCTATGTCTCTGTCACACGGCACACTCACCGCCAACGCGCCTCCTCATGCCAGGACATGATGTTGCAGGGCTTATTCCACACTGGTGTCCCCTTGTCCAGCCTCTTGGTTCTGCAACACTCCGCAGGTTCCATGGTCTGGCCCTCTGGCCACGTCACCTCTTCCAGGGTTAACAGAAAAGTCCAATATGGGAAAACCCAACATGTAGTGGCCTCTGTGCCAGACCCTCAGCCCCCATCTGAGCCTCATCATTCTTGGTCTCTTAGTCCTGAGGTCGGTACTTTGCCTCTTGCTGGGGAACCCAGACCTGACCTCTGCTCTGGGTTCCAGCCCACGGACCCCATGAGAGGCTGCTAAGGACTGTTCCTTCAATCCCTCACCACTTCCCTGAACTGCTCCTCCCTTTTTCCTGCTTGTTAGCAACTCCCATGGGTCTGCAGCTTCTGCTTTTCCTGCCCTGGATTTGTGGCTCCTTGTGACTTCTTCCCACCCAACTTCTGAGGAACTTCCTCAAAGCTGTTCCCAGCCTCCCTGGCAGCAGCTGGGCTGTGTTTCAAACAGTCCTTCTGGTTTCCCTCCATAAGATAGGAGTCCCTGCCTCCTAGATTTCCTCCTGGAGGTGGCATTTACTTCAGGCAGTCCCTCCACCTCTCCTGCAGGCAGGACTCCCCCAGTCTCCTCCTTTATGCTGGGTTGTAAGTTAGCCAACTGTGGGGCCTTAGCCAGATTCTCCTGGTGGCCCTTTTTCCCCAGTCAGTCCTCAGGCTCAGAGGGTTCAGGCATAGGTGCTGGAACTGGGGGAACGGGGGTGCTGTAGCACCCCCTGGCTTGAAGCAGTTTCCATCATATACAGGGTTTACAGTTTGGTTCAATGGCTCTCAGCACCCCCACTACACAATGTGTTCCAGCACCCCTGGGTTCAGCCTTCTCCTGCTGGTGTTTTCTCTGCTAGGAGGGAGGAGGCAGCATGTATGCTGATCCCCTTCCTAAAGCTCATCCCAATTCACTGGGAGAGAGGGGAGTCCTGGCCCTCCCATTTTGCAAGGCTCCTGGTTCCAGGTCCTTACAGAAACATAACAGGAGTTCCTCCTGAGCACGACTTATTCCTTGGACCACTTCTTCCCTACCAGTATTTCCCAGCTCCTTACGTATATCAGACATCTCAAAATCTGACAGGGCCACGCCACGTGACAAGGATGGGCTGACCCCTAGCACCGCTACCTTTACAGGGACAGACTATCCCCTCCGTTTTGGGGCTACTCCATAATGTCCTGACAAACCCTTGGGGGAGGGTTCCATTCATCGCATCCATGTTGGAGCTCTGAGAAACCGCTGTGACACTGTCTGCCCTGGTGCCAGCTCAGGATAGGGTTGCAGGCTAATTCACTCAGATGCTAACAGAAATCAAAGACATCAAAAGCTATTGTAGTGTAATCAGGCAGTTCACCTGTGTGTTTGTTTAGTTCAAAGGAAAAGTTAAAGGAAACACTTATCTTTATAACCTGTTGATTGCTATTGTATTGTGTATATCCCTGTAATTAGTTAACCCTAGATCAAAAGTGTGCGTTGGTGTTAAAAGATGAGAATGAACTTGATGTGTAAAGTGTATGAAAACTAATGAAGGATTCTTGTTTGCTATTACATTACATTGGCATCGTGTATATCCCTGTAATTAAATTACCCATCAAACACAATTGGAGCCTTGGAAATGTAAATGAAGAAGACTGCTAACTTCAAAGCAAGGGCTACTGTGTTTGACAACGGGAATTCACAGACTAAGTCTGAATTTCCTACTCATCAAAACCCACTTGGGTAAAGACACTGTTCAGATTGGTTTCTGGAAAAGCTATAAAATAGATGTCAAGGAATGATCCTGTATCTCTGACTGTTTGGACTCTTACAGAGAAGATGCCAAATGCAAAATGGAGATCCCCAGAAACATCTGGGTTCCTGAAAAGACTTTTAGGAAACCAAGAGATTACTACATCTCCGCTATCATTTGGGATTTACAAATTTTGACTCACCTGTTAATGTATTTTACCTGCTTTAACCTCTCAATAACTCTCATTTATTTTTCCTAGCTAATAAATCTTTAGTTAGTTTACTAGAGAATTGGCTGCCAGTGTTGTTTTTGGTGTGAGATCCAGAGTACCAATTGACCTAGGGTAAGTGACTGACCCTTTGGGGTTGGGAGTAACCTGATGTGGTGTGATTTTTGGTTTTAATAACCTTTAATCACAAAGTTCAGTTTGTCTGGGTGACAAGATAGGCTGGAGTGTCTAAGGGGACTGTCTGTGGTAAGACTGTCCTTGGTAAAACTGGTACTGTAATCCAGGAATGCACAATTGTTACTGGCTTTGTGAAATCCAATTATAGAATATACTACTAGTTTGGGGTGCCTGCCCTGTTTTATGACAGTCTGATCTAAGATTGGCACTCACAGTTGTGAACCACTCCAGAGAGCGTGACAATTGGCGTAGTCAGCACAGGAGTCACATGCCACAGGTCAATTGGGCTTAAAGATCATAACCCAACACTATTTAAAGTTTAAATTTGATATGGAGAGTTTTAAGGGTTAAAGATGAGTTACAATGGGTGAATCACAATCCTATGAGAGTCTTGACTCAAAAAAACTTGAAAAAGTATGTAAAGAAAGGGGGCTATCTGTTAAGAAGAAAGCCGCAGAACACGAACTGAGAGATTTGCTCATGGACTTTGTCCAAAAAGCAGGGTCTCAGCCCCCCTATACCCCAGATGCAGAAGAAAAGGCCCCTCTGAGGCACTTGGAAGCCAAGAAACAATGCAAGCATGAAAGAATGACGGTGGAAGTCCAAATGAGGGAGAAGAAAGATGCCGAGGAAGCTGATGAAAGAGCCACTCTTCTCTTCATTAATTTATTCTCTCCCATTCTTAGTCCCATGAGGCATTACCCCCACCCCAAGCATGCTGTGTCTGCAGCCCCTGCAGGTCAGGAAGCTCTGCGAGATCCGAAATCAAAGCTAGGTCCCCTGTGTGGCAATGCAGCCTAGTGTCACCAGACTCCACAAGGCAAAGCCTTCAACCTGCCAGTGCCCGGCTTCCCCCGCCCTGCTGCTCAGGGCAGTTTAACTCGGTTTGTTTCTCCATGAATCAGGGGAGTTTCATAGCACATAAGCAGGAAGTCCTGAGAACTGATGCAGGAGGGAGTAGGATTTCCAAGTAAGCTTGTGTCTGTCTTGTTCCCTCTTCAGGCCACATGCGCCCTCTATGAGATGATCTCGGTGAGCAAGTCCAGAGATGCCATAACCCGCCTCTATCCTCAGCTGCTAATGGCTCTTCTTGTCGAAATCCATTTCAGCCTGGGACAGAGCATACCAGGGGATAAAGTCTCTGGAAGGGAAAGCAGCCGGCAGAGCCTCCACACCAGGTACTGCGCCTACTGGAAAGTCAACGGTCTAATTACATGGACAGTCATAGAGAAGTCATAGTTCTCTTCTCCAGCTCTCATGTGGCCCCTGCAGGTTTTCCATAACTCTCTAATTCTGAGGGAGTTAGCAGGCAGGGCTTAGGTTGCAAGGGTGTCTCTCAGTGGTAAATGACATACCGACCAATGCACTGCAGAGGAAGTAGAAAGACTATCCCAGCAGCTATGGGGAGAAATTAGTGGGAGCCAATTTGCCAGTGTGTCAAAGGAATGTGGGTCCGACACTAAAGGGCTGAAGTTCTCCTGTTCTGTGACATTGACATGCCCTAGTGCTGATGTGCAATTGTCTGTAGGATTTGCTCAGAACTCTTTCTCTTTCTTCATATTACTAAATTGTATTACTATAGTGCCTAGGAACCCCAGTCACGAACCTGTGCCTTCCTAAGCTCTATTTAAACCATTGGTGTGTCTTTCCACACACAAGTGAATCCGTCACTCCCTGACAGACCTACCATGAGGGGGCTCCTGGCACTCAGTCACGCTGGTGTGTTGTTTGAATCTAGCTCTGCAGTGGAGGCTATAAAGATGCTGCTTCTCTGTGTTGGCTGCCGTTCCGAGCTGACTGTTATGGAGAAGGAGCAAGGCTGGATCCTCCTACAAAGCCCCCAAGATCACCTCCGTGGGGTGAGCCTGCTGGCCAGGTAATACACAAGCATTTTCCATGCAGTCAGTCCTGCTAGTGGGGGCAATTCCAGAATGAAACATTCTTCACTTCTGGGCTGCCATGTGGCCCCAAGCTGACCCCTCACCCCCTTGTTGCAGAACGTGCTTCTTCCCTTACTAACAAAGGTATTTCTGCTTTGTGTCACAGAGCCATGGTGCACTATGCTTGCCCTGAGACCACAAGGATGCTGCTGGACCTAGTGATCCCACTCCTCGACAGAGGTGATAAGAAACACAGGCTGACCATGATGGCCTTCTTTGTAGAAGTAAGTTTCATTAGCTGATGAGAGTAATTCGGTCTTGTGTCCTAGATTAGTGAGCAACTCCTCAAATCAAGCCTTTGAGACTCATTATTGCGCTACATAAACGATGAGCTTTATTGGTCATGTCCACATTGCCAGGTGTCCATGCAGCACTGACTAGGCTCCCCCAGTCCTGTCCCAGCACGCTCAGTGTAAAATCTGAGTTGGATCCTTTAGGGGATCATTGGTTGCTCCAAAGTTGTAATCAGGAGCCTGATGGGAATATCCAAGAAACTAAGGTTCTGTAGAACAGCATCAGCCTGGACTCTCCCGAAGGGCAGCTGGGTCTCCTGTCGGCATCAGCCTTTCTGCAGGTCCATGAAAGGTTCCTCCCTGCGAAGTCACTAAGGAAAAGCAAAGAGGGGCATTGAGAGTGGGTATGGAGGAGAGAGGATCATGGTAAAAGCTCCCCCAGATGCAGGATCATTAGCTCTGAATGTGGTGAGCAATCTTTAACCTTCTCTATTGGATGGGTTAGTTAGAGGCACATCACCAGGAATGAGGTGGCTCTATAGTCCATCGCTAGGTTGTCCTCCCCATTTCCACGGGTTCTGTCTGGCTAGTTCCTATTTTCAGTTTTCAGGGATTGTCTCCTCATCTAACTCATTAAGGGATGGGGTTTAATTCTCTCCTCACCAGGAGTCCAATCCTGGGCCCATTGAGATCAATGGCAAAACTTCCACTGACTTCAGTGGGGTCAGGATTTCAGCTCAGGGGTTTGATTTCTCAGTCCCAGCTTTCGCGTTATCTCAGAGTGGCTTGTTCTGCTTCACAGGGTCACCACGAGGGGTTCGGCTGCTCTTGGCAAACCCCCAGATGCACAAGAGTCCGCCATACAAATGGTCACTGAACATTTTGTTGCCCTACATGTTCTCCTGAAGGGTAGAGCAGCTCTGCTAACGCCTCTGGCTGAGTCTAGTGCTAATGGCCAGGAAGTCAGTGGGAGGACTGGGTGTCACACACAAAGTGGGGCTGATGTATAGCAATGGACGGTACAACATGGAGGTTATGATGCCTCTCCACAGAACCGACACACAAAGTTTTCCAGTAAGCACCTGCTGCTGATTCGCTCTGTGTTGTTTTCAGCTTCTGCGTTACGAAGAGGCCAAGAAGCTCCCACATCCAGACACTTTGGACCGTCTCGAGGAGTGGACAAAACACCCCAGCCCAGTTTTCCGTTCACTTGGTCTAAGAGGACTCGGCATCCTGGCAACCCAACCAGGGAAGGTGAGAGCCCAGGCTTGGTTAACTGTAAAACGACGAGGTGGCTGTGACCCAGTGGACTGAGTTCTGGGCAGGCAGTGAGGCACAGTGTTCTGAGCCCACCTCTGCTGCTGGCTTGCTGACCCTCTCGGTGCCTCCATTTCCCCAGCAGGAACGGGGATCACAACGGCCCCTCAATGCAGATCTTTCCTCGGAGAGTATTTTAGATGGGATTTTACTGCTTGGATTTCAGGTGGACGTTATCATTCTCCTAGGGCTACCACACGTCCGGGTTTCCTCGGACATGTCCGGCTTTTCGCTCTTTAAATAGCTGTCCGGGGGTGGATTTCTAAAAATCTAAAAATGTCCGGGATTTCCCCCGAGTCGGCTATTTATCGACCGAAAAGCGGCTGACAGGGCGGCCGAGCGCCGCTCGCATTGGGGCCTCGGCAGCCAAAGCCCCTTCCCAGCTCCCCCAATCCCCTGCAGCCTTAGCACGCCGCCTGGCAGCGCTGGGGGGCGGGGCTGTGCGCCCATGAGGGAACGCGGCGGTGGGGCTGGCAGCGGCGGCCAGAGCCCCTCCCCCACTTCCCCCCCTCCTCCACAGCCACAGCACGCCGCTCGGCAGCACTCGGGCGGGGCGGGGCGCTCCTTGGGGCTCGGAGCCAGACACCTGCTCTAAGCCGAGTGGCACGGTAAGGGGGCCAGGGAGTTGGAGAAGGGGGGCAGTCAGGGGACAGGGAGCGGGGGGGGTTTGGATGGGTCGGGAGTTCGGGGGGGCTGTCAGGGGGCAGGAAGTGGGAGGGAGTGGCTAGGGGGCAGGGCTACCCCCCCCAATGGAGTGTCCTCTCTTTGAAAGTTCAGATAGGGTAACCCTAATTCTCCCCCATGCAAATTACCCCAGCAGCATTCCTGTTCCTTCTTGGAGAGACCATTCCTGGTGCTGTCACAAAGGAAGACCTTGATTGGTCTGAAGCAACAGAGGGTCCTGTGGCACCTTTGAGACTAACAGAAGTACTGGGAGCATAAGCTTTCGTGGGTAAGAACCTCACTTCTTCAGATGCAAGTGACTTGCATCTGAAGAAGTGAGGTTCTTACCCACGAAAGCTTATGCTCCCAGTACTTCTGTTAGTCTCAAAGGTGCCACAGGACCCTCTGTTGCTTTCTACAGATTCAGACTAACACGGCTACCCCTCTGATACTTGATTGGTCTAAAGACCTTAGCGAGCACACAGGGCCCTGTCTCATCGCCCCCTCCAGTGGCAAGACCCAACATTGCAGCACTGCCTCAGTTTTCCCCTCCTCGGCTTGACTTCACAAATACCTCGTTCAATAACACCCGTATTCAGGCTCATTTATTAAGACAGACAAGCCTTTGAAGGCCAAAGATAAAACCCTCAGAATCAAACCTGACAATGTCCAACAGACTAAAAATTAGAAACAGGATCTTCTGCCATTACCACATCTCCTCTTCTGAGCTCACTCAACAAAGGTTCCACCCTGTCCTTAGTAAACATAAGAAAACTTAACTTTGGCCCCCTTCCTGGGCACCCCTTCTGCAAGCTTTTTGCCCCTAGGCTCTGCGGAGTACTTTGTTCTCTTGGGGGAGGACTGCTTCCCAAGGCTTCCTCCCTGGAGGCCCTTTTCCCCCATCAGATTCCCCCTGCCTTCCCTCCCAGGGTACTCTAGGAGCCACTCCCCCCTGCTCCTGCTTCCCCTTCCTTCCTGACAGCCCAAAATAGTTCTCTCCTCCTCCGCTGCATCTGATTAATGCATGGAGCTGGCTGGCCCCAAAGTCTCTGGCCCTGAGAGAGGCAGAGCACTCTCTTAAAGAGTGTTTGTGGCCCTGCCCCCAAATGATATTTCAATGCCTTGCACTATCAGGTCCAAGTTTCTCAAACTTTGCAGAGGGTTCAGCTCTCACCTAGGACTCCCCATGGGCCAGGTTTGATTTTTTCCCCAAGTTTCACCCTTTGGGGGATTGTCCGCATGGGAAAAGAAGGTGGCTAGAAGTTTTCGTTTGTTTGTTTGTAAGTGGAAAAACTGCCCTACAGCTCAGAGACGCAATCACCCCAGGAAAAAATCACAATTGACTGGGGAGACAGCATGGAACATTTCCATCCAAAAAGGGAATGTTTTTAGGAGCGTATCAAAAGGAGCAACTAGAATGGAAACTGTGTACCAGCCTTAACTATGGAGATTGCTGCCAGCATCTGCTATAATAATAATTAATAGCACGTAGAAAAGAGAGAAAAGCCCCGAAGCAAACCACAGCTTTGCCCACCCTACACCAGAACAACCCGGGACGGGGTTAGGATTCACTGATTGCCTCGTCAGGCATCCCCATCAATTCTAAAGCACCATGCCTCCGACTGTGGAGACGGAGCTTCTCTCTGACTTGGTGCCACGGGGTAGAATAAACACAGCCCTGGCACTGTGGCGTGTACTCACTGGAGGGCTGGGAGATCTGATGAGCCCCCCCATGTGTGTGTGTGTGTGTAGGTGGACCAAGTCAAGGCCCTGCTGCCTGCCATCCTTTGGGGTTCGGATGAGATGGATGATGGGAGTATTCTGGAGGCCATCTCAGCTGTTCAGAACCTTCTGCAGAGCCTGGATGGGAGTGAGCTCACCAGCGTGGCCAGGAAGCTAATCCCCTTATTCGATGCTGTAAGTCAGGATCTCTTGACCTGCCCATCCCCAGCCAGGCAGTGTTGTGACACTGGAGTCGTAGTGGTGGCATATCTGACCTGATCAGTTCCGAGCCATTGCCTGGGCCTCAGGCATTGGTGACCCCTTGGTCTCTCGTGTTCTCTGTTTGTGGCATGCAACCGTTTGGTCTCCTGAGGACTGATCTGCTTTAATCTAACTCAAGTTAACATGCTCAATGTAGTGGTCATGGGGTGAAATGTAATGTCCTGTGCTTTGGAGTCTAGATGAATGAATGACCCTTAAATGCTATGAAACGATGAAAGTGTTGAACCCATTAAAGAAACCCTCCAAAGAGCCCTTCACTGTGGATGGAGTCAGCACTTACAGGAGGCCTCCAGGGAAATTTAGGAACCACTGTCCTAACCTGTGTTGTCTGCCCCTTCACCCAAACCTTTCTGCAAATGGGTGCCCTCTTGGTGGGCAGACCATGGAGTTATTAGTCAGACTGGCCCCTATCTGTGGTTTGCATTGTGCCGAGCTCACCCTGTAAGGAGAGTGTGAAGCTCCCTCAGTGAGATCCCCTCATGGTTGTGTGTCCATCACAGGTGAGACCCCAGGTGCGCTCTGCTGCCATCATGCTCTTTACAGAGTTGCTTAACACGGTGAAGAGGAGGCAGAAGCCCCTGCTGCAGGAGGAAGTGACCCGCAGCCTGGTCCCACTGCTCCTTCACTTACAGGACGAGGACCCTGACGTGGGCAAGGTGAGTCCCGCTGCCATGTGCTCCCTGGTGCAGCAGGCCCTGACTGCTCCAGCTCTCCTGCTAGATCTGTCTCCAGAGCCGCCTCCCAAAAGTGAAAAATCTCAGCCCTATCCGCTTACCCAAGCAAGTTCCCTGGCCTTCAATGGACACACAAGTGGAGATGTTTTATCGCTCCCAGAAGCCACTTCCTAAGTCACTGAACTGCAGCCACCATGAAGATCAAACTCCAGGAGCCTCCACTAATAGGAACAAAGAGACACCAAGGGTCAGCAGGATACCATGTGACCCCCATATTCCTTTCCCTCATTGATCATTTCAGCTGGCTTTTCACTGCAGAGTGACCACAGATTCCAGCTCTTCTCATGATGCAAACTCTCCTTGTCCCATTTTGTATTGCAGAGGTGTCAGAAAGCCTTGGCTGGGTGTTTTCAGCTCCTGGGATGGTCTTGTCCTAAGCAGATTAACAGCAAGAAGGCTTGGCACACCCATCCCCGGGTGGTGGACAAGATCTGCCAGCACTCTGTAAGTGAACAATCGGCTTCTCGTGAGTGCTGCTTCTAGATGTGGGACCGGAAACGTGTTCCCTCACTCACTGCTCTGATTGCATGTCTAGTACTAGCATACTGCACTCTGGCTTCCTCTTAGAAGCACCCAACTCCCCAACTCCTCCCAGTGCCTGTCAGATCTGAACAGCCAGACCTGGCCAGGAGTTCAGTACGGAGGTGAAAGCTCACAACATAAAGAATCAGTTGATGGCAAAAATGCCTTCCGAATCCTGCAGGAAACTGGATGTCCCCATTTTTCACCTTACCCCAGCCCATTGGCCACTTCTGCACCGTATTTCCTATGCTCTGCACCCTCTCTAATGTCCTCCCCAGATGAAGCCCATACAACCAGGCTTCAGTGTTCTCTAGTGCCAGGCTCCAGCCCTGCAGTGCCAGCAGCTCAGACACCAGCAATGTGTCTGGTGACACTTTGAAATGGTCATTTAATGACTCCCTGGCATGTAGATGGTCGCCCCCAGGATACATGGAGATGGGAGCTGCATTCTTCCCACCCCTCCAAGCCAAGCAGCTACCTGGAGATGAAATCTCTCTTCTCCTCACCCTGCGGCCCCAGCAACAAGAAGCTTCTTTGGTTTCTATTCCTAGGTGCTGAAGCTCAAGAGCGTATCTGACATCTTGCTCCAATGTCTGGATCACCTCCAAAGCCCCCAGGCTCCAATACGACGGGCAGCAGCCATCTTTATCGGTAACCACGACTTTTCTTAAGCAACTTCTATCTGAGAGGTTGTCCCGTGTTCTGCTTGGAGGGCACTAGCAGCAAGAATTAACCCCCTGGGATCCTAATGTCTAGATTTCCTGCCCTTGAGGCAGTTGGGCTGGGGATTATATCAAAAGGCCTGGAGCAAATTACAACCCTATCCTCCAGCTCCACCGACTGGAATCCCTGTGGGACTGCAGCAATACCATAGCCATTGGCAATCAGGCTCTCTGTATCTTCCAAGACATGAGCTTCTTTGTCTTGGAGCTTGTGGACTTGTCTGATTATCCCAGGGACCACTTGAAAGCTGTTTTGCTTGTTGGAAAGACTGACATTTTTTAAAAGGTAGCCCCAGGGGAGGTGAAAACTCCTGCAAGATTCATTTCCATTGTACGTTCCAGGTTGCACTGTTCAAAGCTCAGAGCCCGCCATGGTCAGGCAAGAGAAGGAGCTGATACTTCAGTGTAAGTAGTTGCCACATGGCTGTGTTTGCATGTGGAAGGAGAGCTCATGCTCCTTGTAGAATATCAGGGTTGGAAGGGACCTCAGGAGATCACCTAATCCAACCCCCTGCTCAAAGCAGGACCAATCCCCAGATAGTGTTTGTTTGTTTGTTAAACCCCAGTTCCCTAAATGGCCCCCTCAAGGATTGAACTCACAACCCTGGGTTTAGCAGGCCAATGCTCGAACCACTGAGCTATCCCTCCCACTTGTGAACCAGTCTAGGAAAAAGTGCAACTCCCCCGCCATGCTGCTGCATTGAGTTCAATTTAGACGTGGCCAGAGGTAGCTGTTGGGAGAGCCTGGACATCAGTCCCAGCTTTGTTTTCTCTGATGTCAGGCATCACTTCCATCTCCAGGTGCCAGAAGGTTTTACCAGGAGAAAGTAAATGCCAGGCAGGGTGAGAGGCCCTGGCATGTGTCAGGGAGATGGTGCTAAGGAGGTGGATGCCCCAGAATGCAGTGGAAGATGGTGCTGCCAAGGGCAGATGTCCCTGAGGACTTAAGCGGTTATCAGCTGGCGATGACACTGATAGCCCTGGTGGGTCCAGAGCATCTGGGAGGAGTTAGTTGCTGTGGAAGATCAGGGGCGGCTCCAGGCACCAGCGCAGCAAGTGCGTACCTGGGATGGCAAGCCTCGGGGGGGGCGGCGTGCCGGTCGCCGTGAGGGCGGCAGTCAGGCAGCCTTCGGCGGCATGCCTGCGGGAGGACCGCCGGTCCCGCAGCTTCGGCGGCAATTCGGCAGCAGGTACGCTGAAGGCGCGGGACCGGCAGATCACCGACAGAAACGCCGCTGAATCCGTGTGACCAGCGGACCGCCCGCAGGCATGCCACCAAAGGCCGCCTGACTGCCGTGCTTGGGGTGGCAAAAAACATAGAGCCGCCCCTGTGGAAGATACAGAGGCCCATGGTGCAGGTGCTAGGGCATGCTAATACGATATGTGTTTTGACCTGAGCTTCCTCTCTCTGTCTCAGCTCTCAGTGGCCTGCAGCAAGATCCGGATTCCTCTGTCCGTGTCAGTGTCTCACGGGCCATTCAGCAAGTTCGGGATGGTGGCAGAAACCAGTCACCTCAGACCCTAGGAGCTAGATTCAGGAACCTCTTCTGCTGCTTGACTGGCCAGGAGGAGAGGGAAAATGCTCCTGACAGAGATCTCTTGGGTGGCCCGGACCTTTCCCAAAGCCACCGATGGGACTCAGGAGGGCCCTGAGTTCCCACAGAGAAGTTGGTGACTGGAGGAGGTCAGCTGAGCCACCACCCCAGCCCCGAAGCCAGTGCCTGCATGATCCTGTGGTAATTACCTGCATTGTTCCCCATGAGATGTAGGCAGCTGGGGATGAGTTTAAGTGACCCCAGTACTCAGCAGAATGATGGCGACTGGCTCCAGCTAAACAAAAGGGTGACAAGACTGTTAGTGTAAAACCAAGGGCATTTGCTCTCACGTCTCTGTCTTCCTTCCATAATGGAACGAATTGCAAGATAGTTGGTTCATTACATCAGCCACGGCATTAATGACCTTTTCCCTTTCTTCTGATTAGCCTCCGATCCGAAGATGGAATGCTGGGCTAGATGGACCACTGGTCTGATCGAATATGGCTGTTCATATGATCCAGGCCTCTAGTTCCCCTTGGACAGTTAAATAAAACCCTTCATCTCACCATCCATTGACATTATATAATCTCACTTTTCTTTAGACACTTGGGCCAGCACTTTCAAACATGGATGTCAATAGTTAGATACCTAAATCCATACTTCTTCTTCAACGCTTAGCCGAACGGTCGGCCGTAGCAATTGTTCACCATTGATCCGTTCCTGTGTTGACGGGCCGAGAGCCCAATGTCGGAATAGACTTCAGGCACCCATGTAATAGGGGGCCTGCCTTTGGGCTGCCTGCACCCCTTGATTGGTGGAATTGTCTCTCGGATGTTACGAGCCACTCAGAGAACGGCGTTCGCCGGAACATCTTGTGGATATTTTCATAATGTCTTCCAAATGGTCGTCAGTCAGAGAAGAACGTTGCTTGTTTTTATTCATGTTCATGATGGAAAATGTTTGTTCACATATGTAAGTGCGTCCAAAAATGCTGAACATTTTCAGTGCAACTTCGTTGTCCAGACTTTTGTAGAAGTGCTGCAAGCTGCTTTCTCTGTGCTTATTTCGGTAAACTGCCGAACACTGAAGTTCAATAACCTCCAACTGCAAATCTAGTGGCACTTCCTCTGGAGCCACAGAAAAGGGATCTTCAATCAGCTTCAACTGGACGTCTTCTTCTTTAGACAAAGTAAGTCTTCTGTCCAATTCTTCAATCAAAAGAATGATGTGCTTTGCGTATTTTTCTCCTAACTCGGTGTGTTTGTGCTGAGGGATACGCTGTGCACAAGTGGGAAAGTGACACATTTCACCTTTTGACAGCTGACTTCTGAAAAGTTTCAATTTCATTTTGAAAGCTTTCACTGCTGCACACATTTGAAAGATAAGTTGATTTTTTTCCCTGAAGTTGAATGTTGAGATCATTCAGGTGTGCTGTAATATCACAAAAGAAAAAGAGATCTTGATTCCAGGACTCATTTTCAAGCTCTGGGAATTTTATTGGCCCATTTTCTAGGAATTTTGGTACCTCCTCTTTCAAAGCAACGAAACGCTGGAGCACTCTTCCTCGACTCAATCACCTCAGTTCTGTATGGTAGATTAAGTCATTGCACTCGGTGTCTACCCCTTCAAGAAAGGCTCGAAATGTCCTATGTTTTAGTCCTCTAGAACGGATGTAGTTTACAATGGAAACTACCACTGACATTACATGCTCAAATTTTAAGACTTTGCTACAAAAAACCTGCTGATGTATAATGCAGTGATGTTTGGTTATTTCTCTCCCGATAAATTCTTCAAGAAGAGTAACTGCTCCAACATTTTTTTGGCACATAGCTGGAGCACCATCAGTACAAATGGCCACCAAGTTTGTGAAATCTAATCCCGACTTATCATTCATGCACTTTATCACTTCACTGGAGATTTCCTTTCCGGTTGTGCGACCCGTCATGGAGCACATGCCAGCAAGTTCTTCAGTAATTTCAAAGTTTTTATCAATACCTCTAATAAAAATAAGAAGTTGGGCGGTGTCTTTTAAATCAGTGCTTTCGTCCATAGCTAGGGAGTAAAAGCAGAATTCACTGACTCTCTGCTTTAACTGATCACTTAAATTGGTAGAAATGTCAGCTATTCTTCTCCGTACAGTCATGCGTGATAGACTGACATTCTCAAATATTCCCCTCTTTTCTGGACATAACTCAGATATAGCAATCAACATACACTTTTTTAATAACTCGCCTTCTGTGAAGCATTTCCCAGCAGCAGCAATTTCCTTAGAAATTTTAAAGCTTACTTTAGTAACTGTATCGTTCTCAGTGCTCACTTTCTTGAAAATTTGCTGTTCTCTACTAAGGTTTTTCGCTAAACTGGCTACTTTAATTATTTTTTCATTTGGGCTCAATTTGGCGAGATTGGGATGCTTAGTTTCAAAGTGCCACCGAACATTGTATTCTTTCGGAACGACTAATGTTTCGCGACACACGAGGCACAGTATTTTGTCTTTGGAAATAGTACATAAGTATTTATTCGTCCATTCAATGTTGAAAACTCTGTGCTCTGATTCTATTTTTCTCTTTTTCTTTTCACTCATGGTATCCATTATGAAGCTCAAGATTTTGTTGAATAAATTCACACACAAGGGAAACACTCACAGTCACACACAAAGAGAAGAGATATCTCACGGCGCATGGCACACTAGCAAGGCACTTTTTGTGGTGTGTGGAAGCCTGTAGGTCCAGAGGTCACTATATTACTGCACACAGCAGTCAATCAATGCAGTTGTAGATAACTCTCTGCATTATGCATTTTTGTATAACTTGTATATGACTTTGTATTGAACCTTGGTACTATGTTATAGCGGGCTCCTAAGATAGTATAATTAAGGTAAAAGAAAAATTTCTTCTGTGCAAATTTTTGAAGCAGAGTTCAAATTTGTGTGCCATGAGGCAAATGCGCCCAAGTGAGTAAAATGCTTATACATTTAAAAAGTTTTAATTTGCAATTTGTGTCAATTTATATGGGTTTTCCCTCCCTCCCAGTGCCCTTCCCCACAGCCCCACCACCACAACTAAACAATGCCCCACACAGACCCCCAGTGCCCTGACACACACAGATCTTTGAGTGGGAGTTCCATTGGAGGAGAAGGTACCTGTATTTGTGTCTGTCTTTGTATTGCTTGTATGTGTAGAGGCCTGTAGGGGCAGCATGAGCCCTCATTGGGGGTGGAGCTTGGCTGAGGAGAGGGCCTATAAAAGCAGCCACCCAGCCAGGCAGCGGCAACAGCTGCGAGCAGCAGCACAGGAGGCAGCGAACAGGGCTGCTAACAGGAGTTTGAGTGGGAGTTCCATTGGAGGAGGTGGAAGGGGAGGCAGGAGGGCATGGTGCCCTGTGTGCTGTGTTTCCCCAGGTGCAGAGGGCACAGCTGAGCAGGCGGGCCCAGGCAACAGCAGCCATGAGCCAAGCCGCAGGTGACAATGCAGATGATTGCATGCGGCAGCTGCGGTATGTACATGGTCCTAGCAGCGGTACCTGAACAGAGGTATGTGTGCATGAAATGCCGCCTAATAGAACTGCTGGAAGAAAAGATCTGAGGCTTGGAGATGCAGGTAGATACCCTGATAGAGTTTAGAAGGGGGTTCGAGCACCTGATGGAGCAAAGGCAAGTGGGGGCTGAAGGGGAATGCTCAGGGGCACAGGTGGTAGCAGGGGCTAAGACCTGTGAGGGGGGAATGTCGGGGGGAGAACAAGGGCAGTGGAAGCATGTGACTGTGAGAAGCAGGCAAAGGAAAAGGAGGGCCAGTGAAGGAGAAATAGAACTCAGGAACAGGTTTGGGTGTTTGGAGAACGAGGAAGGGGTGCAGCAGGTGGTAACTGAAGGGGGCAGGGTGAGGAAAAAGAGACGAGCAGCTAGTCCCATAGAAAGAGGGGAGGAGTTGATGGAGACAGCACCAATTCTGGGCCCCGGGAGGATACAGGATGACGTAAGGGGGACTATAAGGAAAAATAGGAATGGACAAGGGTTGCAACTAGAGGGAACAGGGGATAGATTAGTAGATCGCACTGCCACCAGGCAAAGGCAAGTGTATGTGATTGGGGACTCCTTACTGAGGAGGCTGGACAGGCCTGTAATCAGGGCAGACCCAGAGAACAGAAGGGTGTGCTGTCTCCCGGGCGCTAAGATACGGGATGTGGAATTGTGGCTGAAAAGGATCCTAAAAGGAGCAGGTAAGAAACCCTTGATCATCCTTCACGTAGGAACAAATGATACGGCTAGGTTCTCGCTAGAGTAATCAAGGGAGATTATGCCAGGCTGGGGAAGACGCTTAAAGAATTCGAGGCTCAGATCATCTTCAGTGGGATTCTGCCTGTTCCTAGAGAAGGGCAGTAAAAGGGTGAAAGGATTGTGATGACAAATAGTTGGCTAAGGGAGTGGTGCTATAAAGAGGGCTTTGGGATGTATGGCCACTGGGAGGCTTTCGGGGACAGAAAACTGTTCTCACGGGACAGACTTCACCTGAGTAGGGAAGGAAATAGACTTCTGGGAGGGAGGCTGGCTCATCTCATCAAAAGAGCTTTAAACTAGGAATTTGGGGGAGACGGTTGGGAGATGTCCAGTTAATCTCCACACCAGATTATAACATTGAGAGGGAGAACAATGAGATAAGAACAGATACAGCCAAGGGGAAGAGATTGGACATAAGGAGCGGGGGGCGGTGGATACCAGACTAATGGGTCATACTAGCAGTACGGTGTCCATATCAAATGGGAGAACGAATGTGAGAGAGGCCAAAAGGCATAAATTAAGATGTTTATACACCAATGCGAGAAGCCTAGGTAACAAAATGGAGGAATTGGAGCTCCTGTCCAAGAAATGAAACCGGATATCGTAGGAATAACTGAAACGTGGTGGAACAGTAGTCATGACTGGAGTACAGGTATGGAAGGGTATGTGCTGTTTAGGAAAGACTGGATCAAAGGTAAAGGTGGGGGAGTAGCATTGTATGTCAATAATGAGGTAAACTGTAAAGAAATAATAAGCAATGGAATGGATAAGACGGAGTCTGTCTGGGCATTACTCACATTGGGTAAAAACTACTAGAGCCTCCCCTGGGATAGTGCTTGGGGTGTGCTATAGACCGCCGGGATCTAGCCTGGATATGGACAGAGAACTCATTAACGTTTTTAGGGAAGTAAATACTAATAGGAACTGTGTAATCATGGGAGACTTTAACTTCCCAGATATAGATTGGGGAACAAATGCTAGTAACAATAATAGGGCTCAGATTTTCCTAGACGTAATAGCTGATGAATTCCTTCATCAAGTAGTTGCTGAACCGACGAGGGGGGATGCCATTTTAGATTTGGTGCTGGTGAGTAGTGAGGACCTTGTTGAGGAAATGGTTGTAGGGGACAACCTTGGCTCAAGTGATCATGAGCTAATTCAGTTTGAACTAAATGGAAAGATTAACAGAATTAAATCGGAGACTAAGGTTTACGATTTCAAAAGGGCTAACTTTAATAAATTAAGGAGACTGGTTAGGGAAGTGGATTGGACTAACATATTTAGGATCTAAAGGTGGAAGGCGCCTGGGATTATTTCAAGTTGAAGTTGCAGGAGCTGTCAGAGGCGTGTATCCCAAGAAAGGGAAAACGGTTCATAGGCAGGAGATTTAGACCGAGCTGGATGAGCAAGCATCTCAGAGAGGTCATTAAGAAAAAACAGGAAGTGTACAGGGAATGGAAGAGGGGGGGATCAGCAAAGAAACCTACCTTATTGAGGTCAGAGCATGTAGAGATGGAGTGAGAAAAGTAAAAAGCCGAGTAGAGTTGGACCTTGTGAGGGGAATTAAAACCAATAGTAAGAGCTTTTATAGCCATATAAATAGGAAGAAAACAAAGAAAGAAGAAGTGGAACCGCTTAAGACTGTAGATGGAGTGGAGATTAAGGATAATCTAGGCATGGCACAATATCTAAATGAATATTTTGCATCGGTATTTAATGAGGCTAATGAAAGGCTGAGGAATAGTAGAAGCGAGACGGATGGGAATAAAGGAGTGGGGATTGACATTACCGTATCCGAGGTAGAAGCCAAACTCGAACAGCTTAACGGGACTAAATCGGGCGGACCGGATGATCTTCATCCGAGAATATTAAAAGAACTGGCGTGGGAAATTGCAAGACCGTTAGCGATAATTTTTAATGAATCCATAAACTCGGGGGTGGTACCGTTTGACTGGAGAATAGCTAATGTGGTTCCTATTTTCAAGAAGGGGGAAAAAAGTGACCCGGGTAACTACAGGCCTGTTAGTCTAACATCTGTAATATGCAAGGTCTTGGAAAAAATTTTGAAGGAGAAAGTAGTTAAGGACCTTGAGGTCAATGCCAATTGGGACAAATTACAACACGGTTTTACGAAAGGTAGATCGTGCCAAACCAACCTGATCTCCTTCTTTGAGAAAGTAACAGATTTTTTAGATAAAGGAAATGCAGTGGATCTAATATACCTCGATTTCAGTAAAGCGTTTGATACGGTACCGCATGAGGAATTATTGGTTAAATTGGAAAAGATGGGGATCGATATGAAAATCCAGAGGTGGATAAGGAACTGGTTAAAGGGGAGACTGCAGCGGGTCGTACTAAAAGGTGAACTGTCAGGTTGGAGGGAGGTTACCAGTGGAGTTCCTCAAGGTTCGGTTTTGTGTCCAATTTTATTTAATCTATTCATTACTGACCTCGGAACCAAATGTAGGAGTGGGCTGATAAAGTTTGCGGATGACACAAAGTTGGGAGGTATTGCCAATTCGGAGAAGGATCGGAATATCCTGCAGGGAGATTTGGATGACCTTGTAAACTGGAGTAATAGTAATAAGATGAAATTTAATAGTGAGAAGTGTAAGGTTATGCATTTAGGGATAACTAACAAGAATTTTAGTTATAAGCTGGGGACGCATCAGTTGGATGTAACGGAAGAGGAGAAGGACCTCGGAGTCCTGGTTGATCGCAGGATGATTATGAGTCGGCAATGTGACGTGGCCATGAAAAAAGCTAATGCTGTCTTGGGAGGCATTAGGCGAGGTATTTCTAGTAGGGATAAGGAGGTGCTGGTTTCATTATACAAGGCACTGGTGAGACCTCATTTGGAGTACTGTGTGCAGTTCTGGTCTCCCATGTTTAAAAAGGATGAAATCAAACTGGAACGGGTACAAAGAAGGGCCACTAGGATGATCCGAGGAATGGAAAATCTGTCGTATGAAAGGAGACTCGAGGAGCTCGGTTTGTTTACCTTAACCAAAAGAAGGCTGAGGGAGGATATGATTGCTCTCTTTAAATATATCAGAGGGATAAATACCAGGGAGGGAGAGGAATTATTTCAGCTCAGTACTAATGTGGACACTAGAACGAATGGATATAAACTGGCCGTCGGGAAGTTTAGGCTTGAAATTAGACGACGGTTTCTAACCATCAGAGGGGTGAAGTTTTGGAACAGCCTTCCAAGGGAAACAGTGGGGGCGAAAGACCTCTCTGGCTTTAAGATTAAGCTTGATAAGTTTATGGAGGGGATGGTTTGATGGGATACAGTGATTTTAGTCAATAGGTCAATAACAATGGTCAATGATGGGATATTAAAAGTTACTACAGAGAACTTTTCCAGGAGGACTGGCTAGAGAATCTTGCCCGCATGCTCGGGGTTCAGCTAATCGCCATATTTGGGGTCAGGAAGGAATTTTCCTCCAGGGTAGATTGGCAGAGGCCCTGGAGGTTTTTCGCCTTCCTCCGCAGCATGGGGCAGGGGTCGCTTGCTGGAGGATTCTCAGCAACTTGAAGTCTTTAAATAATGATTTGGGGAGTTCAACAGCTAAGTCAAGGAAGAGAATTCTTCCAGGAGTGGGTGGGTCAGGTTTTGTGGCCCACATTATGCGGGAGGTCAGACTAGATGATCATAATGGTCCCTTCTGACCTTAGAGTCTATGGCCTGGTCTACACTACGACTTTAATTCGGATTTATCCGCTTTAATTCGAATTAACCCTGCAACCGTCCACACAACGACGCTATTTATTTCGATGTAAAGGGCCCTTTAAATCGATTTCTGTACTCCACCCCGACGAGCGGAGTAGTGCCAAAATCGATTTTAGCTATTCGAATTAGGGTTAGTGTGGCCGCAATTCGATGGTATTGGCCTCCGGGAGCTATCCCACAGTGCATCATTGTGACCGCTCTGGACAGCAATCTAAACTCGGATGCACTGGCCAGGTAGACAGGAAAAGCCCCGCGAACATTTGAATTCCATTTCCTGTTTGCCCAGCGTGGAGAGCACAGGTGACCACAGATAGCTCATCAGCACAGGTAACCATGCAGGCTGATAATCGAAAAAGAGCACCAGCATGGACCGTACGGGAGGTACTGGATCTGATCGCTGTATGGGGAGAGGATTCAGTGCTTGCAGAACTTCGTTCTAAAAGACGAAATGCAAAAACTTTTGAAAAAATCTCCAAGGGCATGATGGAGAGAGGCCACAATAGGGACTCTGAGCAGTGCCGCGTGAAAGTCAAGGAGCTCAGACAAGCCTATCAAAAAACAGGAGGCAAACGGTCGCTCCGGGTCAGAGCCGCGGACATGCCGCTTCTACGCTGAGCTGCATGCAATTCTAGGGGGGGCTGCCACCACTACCCCACCTGTGTTCATGGATTCTGGGTCGGGGATAGTCTCATCAGCGACGCCTGAGGATTCTGCCGATGGAGGAGAGGAGGAGGATGAGGATGAGCTTGCAGAGAGCACACAGCACTCCGTTCTCCCCAACAGCCAGGATCTTTTTATCACCCTGACTGAAGTACCCTCCCAAGCCAGTACCCAAGACTCTGACCCCATGGAAGGGACCTCAGGTGAGTTTACCTTTTAAAATATAAAACTTGTTTTAAAAGCAAACGGTTTTTAATGATTACTTTGCCTGACTTTGCATTCGCAGTCAGTTCAGCTACTGGAAAAGTCTGTAGCTACTGGAAAAGTCTGTTAACGTGTATGGGGATGGAGCGGAAATCCTCCAGGGACATCTCCATGAAGCTCTCCTGGAGGTACTCCGAAAGCCTTGCCAGAAGGTTTCTGGGCAGTGCATCCTTATTCCCTCCTCCATGGTAGGACACTTGACCACGCCATGCTTGCAGCAAGTAATCTGGTATCATTGCCTGACAAAGCCTGGCAGCGTATGGTCCCGGTGTTTGCTGGCATTCAAGCAACATCCGTTCTTTATCTTGTTGTGTAATCCTCAGGAGAGTGATATCACTCCTGGTAACCTGGTTGAAATACGGGAACTTAATTAAGGGGACAGAGGTGGCCGTTCCTACTCGGCTGTTTGCCTGTGGCGGAAAATAAATCCTTCCCTGCAGTTAGCCAAGCGCAGATGGGAAATTGGCCCTGAGTTTTTCGCGTTTGGCTAGCAGGGATCTTCCCTGTTACCAGCCACGCGGTGGGGGGGAGGGGTACAGCGATCATCCCAGACAATTCATGGCGAGAGGAGGGGGTGGTTAGTTTGTTTTCTGGTGCTGCCGAATGTTAACAGAAAAACCGCAGCACTCTACTTGCCTGAAGGGGCCCAGACAAGCCCCCCCCCACTGCCCCCCCCCACTGGCTGAGATTGGCCAGGCTTCTGCAGCACTCTACAAGCTATGCTTGGTATGTGGGAAAGGAGGGCGCAGAAGCTTACCATGGCCGCATGCAAGCCGAATTCTGTTGCCCAGACCTGTGATCTCTAGCAGCAAAGCCACAGGCACTCAGCATTAAGAGGCAAAATGCGACCTTGCACAGAAATCACATGTGCTATGTAATGTGAACAGTGTTGGTCACCGTGAAAGAGTATAAGCATTGTTCTGCAAAATGTAGCTTTTAAAACAATTCTCTCTTTTTTCCCCTCCCTACAGCAGCTGCAAATTCCTCAAGCCTCCCTCCTCCATCCCGAAGGTTATCACAGATAAGGCGTCGTAAGAAGAGAACGCGAGAGGAGATGTTTTCGGAAATTATGGAATCCAGCCGCAGTGACAGAGCTCATGTGAATGAGTGGAAGGAAACAGTTTCAAAGTATAGGAAAGAAGTCAGTGAACGTGAGGAGAGGAGGGACCAACGTGAGGAGAGGAGGGACCAACGTGAGGAGAGGAGAGATGCTCGAGATGAGAGGGGGCGGCAGGAAGACCAGAGGATGAAGGATGCAACGCTGGGGCTGCTCCGGCGTCTGGTGGAGGTTCAGGAACGGCTGCTGGAAAACAGACTGCCGCTTCAGCAACTGTTCCACCCTCCCCCCTCCCCATGTTCCGTATCCTCCTCACCCAGACGTGTAAGAACTCGGGGGGGGGGGGGAGGCTCCATACACCTTCCCATTCCACCCCAGTAGACAGCCCAAGCAAAAGGCTGTCATTTTTTTAACCTTTTCTTTGTGGCTTTTTCCTTCCCAGCAATCCTCCTCCCAAATACCACCCGGGTTCCCTCCCTCTTTTTCTAATCTATTAATAAAGAATAAATGATTTTTAAATGATAGTGACTTTATTTGGTTTGAAAGAAAGCTGGGGGAAGGGGCAGGGTGGATTCCTTACAGAAAATCAGTCAATAAAGGGGGCGGGTTTTCATGAAGGAGAAACAAACAGATATTTCACACTGTAGCCTGGCCAGCCATGAAACTGGTTTTTAAAGCTTCTCTGATGCACAGCGCTTCTTGGTGTGATCTTCTAATCGCCCTGGTGTCTGGCTGCGCGTAATCAGCAGCCAGGCGATTTGCCTCAGCCTCCCACCCCGCCATAAAGGTCTCCCCCTTACTTTCACAGAGATTGTGGAGCACACAGCAAGCAGAAATAACAATGGGGAGATTTCTTTGGCTGAGGTCAGAGCGAGTCAATAATGAACGCCAGCGACCTTTTAAACGGCCAAATGCACATTCTACCACCATTCTGCACTTGCTTAGCCTGTAGTTAAACAGCTCCTGACTCCTGTCCAGGCTGCTTGTGTATGGCTTCATAAGCCATGGCATTAAGGGGTAGGCTGGGTCCCCAAGAATAACTATGGGCATTTCAACATCCCCAACGGTTATTTTCTGGTCCGGAAAGTAAGTCCCTTGCTGCAGCCCTTTAAACAGAGTAGTGTTCCTGAAGACGCGAGCGTCATGAACCCTTCCCGCCCAGCCCGCGTTGATGTTGGTGAAACGTCCCTTGTGATCCACAAGTGCTTGCAGCACCATTGAAAAGTACCCCTTGCGGTTTATGTACTCGGTGGCTTGGTGCTCCGGTGCCAAGATAGGGATATGGGTTCCGTCTATTGCCCCACCACAGTTAGGGAATCCCATTGCAGCAAAACCATCCACTATAGCCTGCACATTTCCCAGAGTCACAAACTTTCATAGCAGCACCTGAGTGATTGCTTTGGCTACTTGCATCACAGCAGCCCCCACAGTAGATTTGCCCACTCCAAATTGATTCCCGACTGACCGGTAGCTGTCTGGCGTTGCAAGCTTCCACAGGGCTATCGCCACGCGCTTCTCAACTGTGAGGGCTGCTCTCATCTTGGTATTCTGGCGTTTCAGGGCAGGGGACAGCAAGTCACAAAGTTCCATGAAAGTGCCCTTACGCATGCGAAAGTTCCGCAGCCACTGGGAATCGTCCCAGACCTGCAACACTATGCGGTCCCACCAGTCTGTGCTTGTTTCCCTTGCCCAGAATCGGGGTTCCATGGATAGAATCTGCCCCATTAACAACATGATCTCCAAAGCACCGGGGCCTGTGGTTTCACTGAATTCTGTATCCGTGTCCGTGTCCATGTCCTCATCATGCTTGTCGCTGCGCTGCCGCCACCGCTGCCTCCTCGCCTCGTTTTTCTGGTCCTGGCTGAGCATAAACTCCACGAGAACCCGCGAGGTGTTTACAATATTCATGACTGCTGTCTTGAGCTCAGCGGGCTCCATGCTTGCCGTGGTATGGAGCCTGCAGTGTTCACCCACCCAGGAAAAAAGGCGCGAAAATGGTTGTCTGCCGTCCGTTGCTTTCATGCAGGGAGGGAGGGAGGAGGTGAGGCTGTACCCAGAACCACCTGCGACGATGTTTTTTGTCCCATCAGGCACTGGGATCTTAACCCACAATCCCAATGGGCGCGGGAGACTGCGGGAACTATGGGATAGCTATGGAATTGCTACCCACAGTGCAACGGTGCAGAAATCGACGCTAGCCCCGGTACTTGGACGCACACCACCGAAGTAATGTGCTTAGTGTGGCCGCATTCATTTCGACTTTATACAACCTGTTTTTCAAATCCGAATTATCTAAATTCGGATTAATCCCGTAGTGTAGACATACCCTATGAGTCTATGAGATCTCCCTCACTGCCCAGCACCCCCCAACAGGCCCCCACTGCCTAGCACCCCAAAACACACAAACCTCCCCCACTGCCCAGCGCCCTCCACACCCTCACAGCCCAGCACCCCCCCGCACACCTCCCAGACACTCACTCCACCACACCCTTCCCCCTTCCCTGGCCGCACTCACCAGCCCTGCTGGGAGGTCTCTGGCTCCTAGGGTGAGAGCGGCAAGGGGAGTCTCCAGTGGTGAGCGGAAGCCAGTTCGCGGGAACCGGTTGTTAAATTTAGAAGCCCTTTTAGAACCAGTTGTCCTGCGCGGGACCGGTTCTAAAAGGGCTTCTAAATTTAACAACCGGTAAGTTGAAGTGACCAGGACCGTAGCTGGGGGGGAGCAGAGGGAGCGACTGCTCCCCCTGAGCACATTATCCAAAAGTGGCGCCTTAGGAGCCGATCCCATGGGTGCTCCAGCTCTCCGCCCCGCTCCCCGGCCCCAGCTCACCTCTGCTCCGCCTCTGAACACTCCGCCCCGCTTCTCCCCCTCCCGCCCCCCGCTTCCCGCGAATCAGCTGTTCGCGCGGGAAGCCTGGGAGAGCAGAGAAGCAAGCGGCGGCTTCGCGCTCAAGCCCAGGGAGGTGGAGACGGAGCGGAGGTGAGCTGGGGTGGGGGGAGCCGTCCGCGCCACAGCAGGTAACCCGGGGGGAGGGGCGCCCAGGGGAACCGCTCCCCGCCCCAGCTCACCTCCGCTCCGCCTCCCTGGGCCTGAGCGCGAAGCCGCCGCTTGCTTCTCAGCCCTCCCAGGCTTCCTGCACGAACAGCTGATTCGCGGGAAGCGGGGGGGCTGCAAGCTCAGACTGACGCGGTGCTCCAGGCACTGCGCGGTGGCAGCGTGGCCCGGCTCCAGCAGAGCGGCGCGGCTGTAGCGCCGCCAGCCACCTCCAGGCAGCGCAGTAAGGGAGCAGGGAGGGGGTGCTGGATAGAGGGCAGGCGAGTTCAGGGGGGTGGTGGAGGGGTGGATAGGCGTCGGGGCGGTCAGATGGCAGGGAACAGGGGGATTGAATGGGGGCAAGGGTCCCGGGGGGCAGTCAGGAAGGAGCAAGGGTTGGATGGGGTGGTGGGAGGCAGTCAGGGGCAGGGGTTCCAAGGGTGGTCAGGGGACAGGGAGAAGGGGTGTTTGGATGGGGAATCAGGAGAGGAGTTGGATGGGGCGGTGGAGGGAAGTCAGGGGACAGGGAAGGGGGTGGATGGGGCAGGGGTCCTGGGGTGGGCATCAAGGAACGCGGGGGGTTGGATGGGGCAGGAGTCCCGGGGGGGGGGCAAAAAGCACTCAGGACGGGGACGGTGGCTGAGCCCTGTGTCCCGCTGGGCGGGGGCGAGCGCTCCGTGCCCGTGTCCCGCTTGGGGCAGTGAGGAGGGGCAGCAACGCGTGCGGGCTCCGTGTCCCGCTTGGGGCTGGGGGGGGTGCGGGTGGAGGCGCGGCGGCGCGCGAGGGCTCCATCCCCGTGTCCTGCTTGGGGCGGGGGGGGGGGCGGCAGCGCGCGAGGGTGGGGCGGGGGGGGCGGGGGGCCGGCAGCACGCGAGGGCTCCATGCCCGTGTCCCGCATTGCTGGCTCCTGTCGGCGGGCAGGCACGCCACCAGGAACTGCCCCAGGAAGCGCCGCCACGCCAGCCTCGGGACTTTGTGTGCGTGGGGTTTAGAATCCCCCCGCGGGCCGCACAGTGAGCCCCCACGCGCCGCATGCGGCCCGCGGGCCGTATGTTGTGCAGGCCTGATCTTGTGGCATACTTGCGACATGTCTGAAAAGCATAAGACGCCATCTGCGGACAATGGCCCCAGTAGTCTGTAGGCCACAGCGACCATAAACATCTGCTTTACAAATGAAGTCATTCCACTCTATGCCCAATATACAACGTTGGCATTTTATGTGGAAAGCCTCCAGCTTTGCCCCCTCTGAGTGGCGCAGTCCCAATGTTTCGCAACCGTACAGCAGTACAGAGAGGATACAGCTCGATTAGATCCTGAACTTGGTTGTCGTGCCGAGATGATGTTGATTCCGTATTCATTGTAAAGGACCCATGGCAGCGGCTGCAATGCCACACTCAGGCACCTAAATAAATGGCCTGACCTTTCTCAAATGCTGAATACCAAGAACTTCTCACTCGAATCTGCCGAAGCCGTGGCTGTTCAGCTCCTCTGAAAATCAATCCACTCGTCTAGATGCCTGAATATGAATGTTAGTGCCAGACTTTGGACAGTGACATAGGAAGATATTGGCCTGAGCCTATGCATGGACTCTCATCCTACAATCCAGCCCCTCAACAGATACATCCCAGCTTCTGACTGTGAGCCATTCAGCTACAATGGGGAGGCCTAGATGCTGTAAGTGAATTAACATGTAATGATAGATAGACAGATAGATAGTTAGTATAAGCTATTCTTTCTACCATCTGCCGTACGGATTTGCTCTGTAGAGCTTGCTGTCCCTGTTACTCATGGGTATTTATGTTGCAGAGCCCCACATGAGAGAGGGAAGGATTTCAGGCCCAAGGCCCAAGTGGGGCAGGAAGCACACGCTCACCTCAGTTGCCTTCTTTGCTGAGGTAAGTTTTGTTGACTTGTTGAATTGAGATTGCAGAGCGTTGCTCAGTCCCATATTCTCACAACTGGCAGTGCCCCGTATGTATGTCTGGGGCACCTTGCATCCTCATTTCTTGACCTGTAAGTGGGGTGGCCTGGGGTTTATGTAAAAGGCAGGGATTGTGTTGAAACCATAATCATCCAGATACTTCTGAGGAAATCCCTCTGGAACAGTGGAAATAGCGCAGCATTCGGCCATCAGTCCCTCGGTAATTTCCCAGATTGTGACTGCGTTTGATTTCCCGTGAGACGTCTTGAAAACTGCTCTCTTTGTTGAGAGGCTGAAACTCTGAAAGTTCGCCCAGGAGAATGTAAGCATTGACAGGAGAGCCGTTGTGTTGATTCCCTAGGGCGCACTGTCCAGCACGCCAGCAGACAGACCCAGATCAGAAGGCCTGGACTTGGTACGTGAACGTAAGTAATATCCTTAGGTAAGTGCAGTGAGGAAGCAGAGGTCCCAGGGTGTGGGTCAAGGAGATGGCAATGGGGACGCAGAGGCCCTGTCATCTTCCAAAAAAGTAAGGCAGAAACTAGTCATGTAAGCCACTCACCACAGGGTGGCGCTGATGCTCTGCCTCCCCTACATTTTTCTCCTCTTAGGTCCCTTTGCAGCTAATCAGATTATGGCCGGTCTCTGTGCCCATTGGTGCAGTCTGAGTAGCAGGAGCCCTTCAGCCCCACGGTGACATGGGCTGTTATGTGTTTGAATAATTAATCCTTCCTCTTCCTATTCCAGGCCAGAAGGGCTGAGGTGCTGTTTCCCGAGGAGCTGTTCCAGGACTAGTGAGGTAAGCACAGACACGGGCCGTGCACTACAGCTCTAGGTACACCCAAGAGCGCCGCCAGCGTTTTTGCCGCCCTAGGTGGCGGAAGGTCCCGCCCCCGAAATGCCGCCCCCGACAGGCAGCAGAAGGTCCCGCCCCCAAAATACGGACGACAACGGGGGCAGCCGAAGATCCGGCCGCCGCGGTCGCCGCCCCCAAATGTTAGCGCCCAAGGCAACCGCCTAGGTTGCCTAATGGGTTGTGCCGGGCCTGGGTACACCCCTGTAACCCTAGAGGGGCAGGAAACGTGGTCCTTTCAGGTGGAAATGATGGTCGTTTTAATATGAGTGTCGAGTGTTTAGATGCAAGCTGGATGGCTAGAAACAGAGTTTGGAAGATCAATATATAGCTGAAGATCATTGCTTTTATTGTGTTTTTTTCCCCCTCTCATAGGAGCCTTTCCAAGCGTCACAGAAGTACGGGCCAGAGTTAACATGGCATCGAGTTGTTTGTTGCATAATAAAGCTGCTGCTGATTTCCAAGTGTGTGCGGCCAACTTTCCTCACTGCGCACTAGGCTGCGTGTAGCCATGTGACTGAGATGTCGGCCTTCTCTTTTCTGGGCACTGCACCTTTAATAGTAGAGGAATCTTGCTGGCTGCAAGCATCCTGGCTAGGGTTCCCAGGTGTCCGGTTTTCGACCAGAACACCCGCTCGAAAAGGGACCCTGGCGGCTCCGGTCAGCACTGCTGCCTGGGCTGTCAAAAGTCCGGTTGGCGTGGGGTTGGCAGGCTCCCTACCTGGCTCCGCGCATCTCCCCGCAAGCAGCGACATGTCCCTCGGCTCCTAGATGGAGGGACGGTCGCAGCCCCATGCACAGCCCCCACCCCGAGCGCTGGCTCCGCATCTCCCATTGCCTGGGTGGAGACAGCGTGCAGAGCTGCCTGACTGCGCCTCCGCCTAGGAGCCAAGGGACATGTCGCCTTTTCCCTGGAACCGGCTGAGGTAAACACCACCCAGAGCCCGCACTCCAAAACCCCTCCTGCACCCCAACCCCCTGACCCAGCTCTGAGCCCCCTCCTGCACCCAAGCTTGGGGATTGGTCCTGCTTTGAGCAGGGGGTTGCACTAGATGACCTCCTGAGGTCTCTTCCAACCCAGATATTCTATGACTCTATGATTCCCTCCCAGAGTCTGCACCCCCCCAACACCCCAGCACCCTACCCCAGCCCTGAGCCTCCCCTGCACCCCAAGCCCCTCATCCCCAGCCCCACCCCAGATCCCGCACCCCTAGCCGGAGCCTTCACCTCCCCCCACCGCATTCCAACTGCCTGTCCCAGCACTGAACCCCTTCCCCCACCCGTCATCCCCAGCCCCACCCCAGAGCCCACACCCCCAGCTGGAGCCCTAACCTCCTCCCGCACCCCAACCCCCTGCCCCAGCCTGGATCCAACTCCCACACCCGGAACCCCTCATTTCTGGCCCCAGTCCAGAACCTGCACCCCCACCCCAAAGCCCATGTCCCCTCCCACACCCCAACCCTCTGCCTCAGCCCAGACCCCTCCCACACTCCGAACCTCTCATCCCTGGCCCCACCCCAGAGCCCACACCCCCAGCCAAAGCCCTCACCCCCTCCCACTCCCCAACCACCTGCCCCAGCCCGGTGAAAATGAAGGAGTGGAGTGAGGGTGGGGGAGAGCGAGCGACAGAGGGCGGGGGGAATGGAGTGAGCAGGGGTGGGGCCTGAGAGACGGGGCGCGGCAGGGCCTCAGTGATGGGGTGGCAATGGAAGGGGCCTTGGAGAAGGGTTAGTGCAGGGGTGTTCGGTTTTGTGTGATTAGAAAGTCAGCAGCCCTAACGCTGACTTTCGGGGGCAGGGGGCAAAGCCGGGGGGGCCTGCTGTAGTCTGATCAATGGCTGGAGTTCCAAGTGGTGCCTGTTGGCTCACAGTGGAGCAAGTTCAGCCTTTCCTTTCGAAAACTCAGCCGGGCATTTTGAAGGAGAATCTCAGCTTTCTTCTTCCTTTCTTTCAAGTGAGTCGCTCTAGATTTTATGGCTGTGGGTAAATACTTGAAAATGTGAACTCCAAAGGCTCAGAGAGCAAATCATTTATTGATTTATTAACCTCATGATTTGGGGGGACATGACATGATTTTTGAACATGGGGTGTTGGCCTTACTGCCTCTGCGTCTAACCCATGGCAGGGGGAAAAGTACTTCCTCCTCGTGGGTTGCCAATTTAGGTTGGACGTATTCCTGAAGGTTTCATAACATGACATAATCCTTAATTAAAGATTAATCTTGAATTCATGGAGACACCAAGCCAATCCTGGAGGCTTGGCAACCCTACCTGCAGCACAAGCCGCCTTCTCTCAAGAAGAAACACCTACAAGCGACGTCCCCCAGCTCTGCCCACTCTCTGTTTTCTTGCTCCATTTTATCATTCTGTCTTCATCACAAATCACCCTTTCCCCTGCCCTGTGGGTCATTCTATCTGTTCCTCTTCCTTGCGTGTCTCTCTCCCTCCATCTTTGTTCCTCGTTCTCTGGTCCCACCTGTTTCCTCCCTCCCTTGTTCTCTACCTCATCTTCTGCTTTGCCCACCCTTGATTCATCTCCTACCTAGAAATTTAGCCAGGAGAGTGGGGGTAACCCCCCAATTCTGGCAAAAAGTGGTGTGGGATCTTCAGCAACGACCCCTGATTGGGATCTCAGTTTTACGGCTCCTCTGGCAGGTGGTCCAGCAGCAGAGCGCCCCCTAGCCCCACTGGCTCAGTATTGACACAAAGGACCTCCAGCTCCTGCATTCCAAGCAGTGCAGGCTGGAAGATTCATAGTTGGCCAGGGGGAAATCAGACCAAATCTGAGTGACATTTGATGAGGAGGTAAACAATAATGAGTTAAAAGGTCTTGCAAAAACAAATCCTCAGGTGCCCGCAGATGCTCCTACACATTGGCATTCTCTGACATCACGGCCTGCTCCTGTTCCTCCTCCTAGTCATGTGTAGATAAAAGCCTGAAACACTTGGAGAGCTTTAATTTTCTCTGCCCCATGCAGAGGTAACAGGATAAATGATCCACACCTCTGCTTGCTTCTCTGTGCGGAAAACACACCTATTCTGTATTGCTCGAGCCACAGGGTGACTCATGGGAATGCAAACATTCTCACTGACCTCCCGAGAGCCACATCAAACACGGAGCCATGGCAGGAAACAAACCTACCAGACTGTAGGTCACGGCAAGTTCGGCTCTGGACTGTATTTCACCTGCAAACTGTTAACAATACAGGCAGCTCCAGAGGGAGTGCCACCAAAACACCCCCGGTTCAGCTTTGTGTTGACAAGAGCAGCTAAGGACACGGACAATAACAGACCCAGAGCTAGGTTCTTGACACCACTGATTCCCTAGGGCATAGGTTTCTGGCCCTATGCCCAGTGCAATTCAAATCTGTTGTTGTTATTATTTATTTGGATTTCAGTAGGACCTAACGGCCTCAGTCCATTGTGCCAGGTGCTGTATATGTGCTTGTTATTTATATTACCAAACGATTTAGGCGCCCCAGTCATGGACTAGGCCCCATTGTCCCAGGTGCTGCACAAACACAACACAAAAGACAATCCCTGCCATGAAGAGCTGACAATCTATCAATGGGATCAATCTTCACACTGTGCACAGTCTCTTCACAAGCGCACAGTCAACCTGTGGAACTCCTTGCCAGAGGATGTTGTGAAGGCCAAAACTATAACAGGGTTCAAAAAAGAACTAGATAAATTCATGGAGGATTAGGGTTGCCACCCGGCCAGTCCACGTTCCGGCTTGTGTGTCCAGGTGCCATTTGACAAGACCTGATATCTGGGTTTTTTGGATCTGGAGTGGAAGAGGTGGATAAGAGGGTGTGGTCTGGGAGAGAGGTTTATCTCACGGTGACACTAACACTTTTGACTGGCTGGCCAGGAAGTACCACCCCCTCATATCTGAGGACTTCCTGAAACAATCAGAAACACAGATGGACTGGGGCTGCAATTGCTCTCCAACAGTCCCACCTCTGGGACCCACTTCTGGGATTCACAGCATGGCAGTCAGCACGTCCCAGAGCGCATGTGGGTGTCCAGCGCCATGGGGCTGGAATTCCACTCTTGCCCATCATAAATGCCAGCGGCCACGCTGCTGCTGGAGGGATTAGGAGCATTAGATCCCAGGCTGTGATTAGGTCGCTGACGTTCCTTTGTACAGACTAACACCTTTCACCTGGGATTCGGGGCAGGACGGCTAAGGGCGCAGCCGCAGAATGCGCCTGGTCCAGTGAAGCTGCATGCAGAAAAGAGCATCTGAGTGGCAAGGAATGGCTTCACTGGGCAGGGTAAGGACGCGACAGGTGAAGCCTCTGGTACGGCACTCGAGGTGTATATGTTCTGTATGCGGCTCCTCCAATACATTACGTAAAGAAGAACCCCACGGACTAGACAGTGCCATATAGGCACAACCCTGCACAGGGTAAATCTACTGCCCATAGGAGTATGAGGCCCAAAGCTTGCAGAGCTCCCCAGCCTGGGCCCAAGGCTGTGCCCCACAGGAGGGTGCAGGGTGCCCTCCCCTCTGCTGCTCACCAGCTTTGTCTCTCCACTCCAGTCCTTTCACCACGGTGGCCAGTGTCCACAAGGCTACTAGCCGGGAGCAGACCCTGCACCCTCCAGCAGGCCTGTTTCAGGACGGCATCAATGTGCATTAGGTACCTTTAGTTCCCACCAGTGGGGTCTACACGGGCTGGCTAGAGTGCGACGTGCGAGTGCTGCACAACTCATACCCCCATAGAGCGGACTGTGGCGCCGTGTAGAGTCTCACGGGGTGGGGGTGGGGATAGGAGTCAGGGGACGGGAAACAGGGGGGGTTGGATACGTGTGGGATCCCAAGGGGCCTGTCAGGGGGCGGGAGTGTGGATAGGGGGCGGGGCAGTCAGGGGACTGGAAGCAGGGGGTTGGATAGGGGGCAGGGGTCCCGGGAGGGGGCGGTCAGGGGACAAGGAGAGGGAGGGTTGGATGGGTGGAGAGTTCTGAGGGGGGCAGTCAGGGGGTGGGAAGTGCGAGGGGGTGGATAGGGGGCGGGGGCCAGGCTGTTTGGGGAGGCACAGCCTTCCCTACCCAGCCCTCCATATCATTTTGTAACCCCGATGTGGCCCTCGGGCCAAAAAGTTTGCCCACCCCTGGTGTAGCAGAACATCGTGGTGTGGTTATTAGTCAGCAGATGGCAACGCCCTCTCTCCTTCCCTCGCATCACTGGTACCCCATGTCCCAGCACTCAGGGGTCACAAGAGCCGAGGGACGACCGACATTCAATCAGTGACCGGACAAAGGAAGGAACTACCGAGCCCAGGCAGAGGTGGGACGCAGACAGTAGAGAAAGGGGAGGATGTCATGCAGCCAGGGCTCCTGAGGACTTGTTCCCTCTGCTTCCCCTGCCCCAGAGCTCAGCACCATTTGCACCATGCGTCCAACGTGCATCCACCAGCATCAATGGGAATCTGTCCTTCTCCCAGGCTGGCTAACATTTCAGCTCATCCCTTACACGCAGACCAGAGACAATAAACACAGCTTGGGCTAACCATGTCCTGGCCTTGCAACAGCTGGTCAGCTCCCACTTAAAGGCTGGCTAAAGACATACTCTTGCCAAATAATCCATTTCACTGGATCCCATAAGTATTTAATGATGGTATTTTATTACAGATCACCTGAGGGGCTGGCCCAAGGAGGCACTACAGGAATTCACAGGGCCTCATAATGCATTAACCAATGAGACGAATTACAGCATATTAAAGTCCATTTACAAATACAGCAGCAATGTCTATTATTAACGTAACAAGCCCCTAATAAGCAGCGACAGGTCAGTCCTGTTAGAAGCAGTGGCAGGCAAACCCTGGATCTGGATTTTGCATTTGGCCGGGAGGTTCCAGCTGCAAACAGCAGCCCCATTGCTGGAGCAGGAGATTAGGCCTCAGTTTGCCCCTGACTCTGGTCCCATTGCCAAGGAAGGGAACCGAGCTGGCCCATAAGTTGTAAGCATGTGCAGGGTCCCCAAGCCGCCCTTATGCTTAAGGTCCTCTCTGATCAATGCACTCACAGGGAGACAGACCCATCCACAGCAAGTGTCACTAATTATACTAGCGAATGCCCCTGCCCCGCCTGTTTGCTGAGGTGACACATCACATCTCTTTTACAAAGCGAGACCCAGGCACAAAGAGACACCTCATCCCTGGCCCCACCTCAGAGCCCGCACCCCCAACCCACAGCCCTCACGCCCCAGCATCCCAACCCTCTGCCCCAGCCCGTAGCCCCCTCCTACACTCCAAACCCTTTGGCCCCACCCCCACCAGATGAATTTTATTATGTGCACCTATATGAAGATGATGTGTCACACATCACCTCCATATTGGTGCATGTAACAAAATTCATTCCGCACATGGGTGGGAAAAATGGGAGGGAACGCTGGCCCTGTGTATAGAACCAATGTGGAGTTTGTGCCTGGCTCATAACAGACTGAGGTTGGTACTCAAGCTCTTAAGACACCGCAGGACAGCTTGACACAGGCTCAAGCCCTGCTGCTGCTCACATGCTCGGGGTATCACGTGATAAGTGGTGGCCCTTCCAGGAAGCTCAGCTGGGCAGAGCTCTCAGCTCAGGATGAGCATCCCCAGAGGGGGAGGTCTCTTAGCTCAAAGCCAGAGGCAATGTCAGAATTCGCTGTGGTCCAGCCGCTAGAGGGAGAGAGCCACACTCAGTGGTTTGAGCATTACCCCCCTAAACCCAGGGTTGTGAGTTCAATCCTTGAGGGGGGCCACTTAGGGATCGGGGGCAAAAATCAGTATTTGGTCCTGCTAGTGAAGGTAGGGGGCTGGACTCAATGACCTTTCGAGGTCCCTTCCAGCTCTGTGAGATAGGTATATCTCCATATATTATTATCTTACTAAGCAAGCATGGACTGATGACATACTCATGTGCCCCAGCCACACCCTAGAGGAACCACCCATCTCCTCACTGGCGGAAAGAGGACCAAGTCAGCCCCTGACTTCTTGGTGTGGTTGTTGTGGCCTAGACCAAGGCCAAGTTTATTTCATAGCTGGCTGAGTAAGGCATCAGATGGTAACAACCATCAGCCAACTCCCAACACAGGCTGGGTTTGAACTGCTGCCCTAGAGCTGGGAGGAGCTGCAATTCACGACCAATCCCACAAGCTAACGAGTTCCCAGCTACACCTCTCTGAAAGGACAACAAGGCTGTGTAGTGACAACAGGGCTGGTGCATCTTAGCTTCCTGCCCGGGCCAGACACTGGCTTCTGCAGCTCTCCCAACAAAGGAAAGGATAATTGTCCCTATTATTCAGGGTCCTGCCTGGGGGCGGAGTTGAATACCTGCCCATGTCTCTCATGAATGCAGCAATTGTTCTGTCAGAAGGTAAACTGATATCTTGGGATGTCAACGGCTTAGTCACCTGCTAAGGAGCTGTATCTATACACTTGTCAGGCCTATTGTTGCAATCCCCTTTCTAATGCCTCAGTCAAAGTGAGGCCTGGTCTACGCTACAGGGGTAGGTCACCGTAAGCTGCCTTGCGTCCACCGAGCTGTGGAAGTGTCTTCACTTAAATTCGGCTCCCATTGATGTAAAGTGCCTCCCTACACCGATTTAGTAATGTCACCTCCCCGAGTGGTGTAGAGTCATGGTCAATGTCATTAGGTCGACACAGTGTCAGCGTAGAGCTGCCTAGGAAGGAGTACTGCGGAAAGGGATCTGGGCGTCATAGTGGATCACAAGCTGAGTCAACAGTGTAACACTGTTGCAAAAAAAGCAAACATCATTCTGGGATGTATTAGCAGAAGTGTTGTAAGCAAGACACGAGAAGTAATTATTCCGCTCTGATTAGGCCTCAACTGGAGTATTGTGTCCAGTTCTGAGCACCACATTTCAGGAAGGATGTGGACAAATTGGAAAGAGTCCAGAGAAGAGGAATAAAAATTATTAAAGGTCTAGAAAACATGACCTATGACAGAAGATTGGAAAAATTGGGTTTGTTTAATCTGGAAAAGAGAAGACTGAAGCAATGGGCTTAAATTGCAGAAACGGCAGTTTAGGTCGGATATTAGGAAAAACTTCCTAACTGTCAGGGTGGTTAAGCAAATTGCCTAGTGAGGTTGTGGAATCTCCATCATTGGAGATTTTTAAGAGCAGGTTAGACAAACACCTGTCAGGAATGGTCTAGATAATTAGTCCTGCCACGAGTGCAGGGGATGGACTAGATGACCTCTCGAGGTCCCTTCCAGTTCTGTGATTCTTCAGGTCTTGGAAAAGTTTACAGGGAGAAATCATTAGCTGGCTGCAGAGTACAGAATAAAAACCCGATCGGATGTCCTGCTCTTCTTTGCATGGAACCATTTCAACTAAATGTTTGCTCGCTTCATCTTGAAAGCCCTTATTTCAGTGGATCTTGAATCTCCTACTTCATATGAACAGCCATAGTGGGCCAGACCAATGGTCTATCTAGCCCAGTGTCTTGCCTCTGACAGTGGCCAGTGCCAGGAATGAACAGAACAGGGCAATTATTGAGTGATCCATTCCCTGTTGTCCAGTCTCAGCTTCTGGCACTTGGACGTTTAGGGACATCCAGAACATGGGGTTGCATCCCTGATCATCTTGGCTAATAGCCATTGATGGGCCTATCCTCCAGGAACTTCTTTAATTCTTTTTTTAACCCAATTATACTTTTGGCCTTTACAATGTCCCCTGGAGGGAAGGAAAGGGGCTTTCAGAGGATGGATCTACGAGAGAGTTGTGGGTCCCACTTGACATAAGTAATAAAACATGGGGGAAGCCTTATTTCTTGGGAGACAGGATTAGGGAGGTAAATGAATCAGCAGGCTGGAAACAGAACATCTGGACTAGCTAAGATAAGGGGGACACCCAGGAAACCATTTATAATGGGCAAGATAATGGATAAGCTAAGCCTGGAACATAAGATGGGGTACAGAGTAAGTTGCGCATGGACAGTGCACACTGTACAGGGATTGGTTTCTGGAAAGTGACCGTGCCAATCCCAAAATGTGTGATTCAACATACAGTAAATGCCATATAACGTGTAATTATATATAAAGGAAGAGATTTGCTATGTAACTTTGGATGTGTGGTACGCCCTATGCACAGTCTCGGGAGCCCATCCGCAGGCCTCTGGGGCTGCACGCACGTTCCCAACCCCACATCATATTTACCCTTATGCCCAGCTTAGGGGGCCAGAGCAGAAAGGAGAGCCTGCCCCTAAGGTCCAGGCCTATGCCCATGGCAGTCACGGGGGTTGGCACTGATGACAGTGGGGACGCGGGAAAGGCCCATGCCCAAGAGCAATCGGAATAAGTAGGACTCATGTCACTCAGCTGATCACTTATCACTGCTGAGCCGTGAGAGGAAGTGACCACCCCTCCCCTCCAGCCTCGGCACCTACTTAGAGCCCTGCGTGGGACTAGTATAGAGCACTGCAGCGGGATTAAACAAAGTCCCACGCAGGGCTCTGCGCCAGCCCTTCTCAGCCCAGTGCGACCTTCGCGCTTCACCTGGGAGTGGAGTATTGACTTCATGTTCGTACACAGCACCAGGGCCTGGCAACAAGGGAGGCAAGAGGTGAGAAGCCAGTTACGCAGCTTTATTGTACTCAGCCCTGCCCACAGCATCTCTGGTGCTCTGCGCGCCCCACCTGCTCACTGGCTCAGCCGACGATGGGCGGGGGGGGGGAGCGTATTTAAGGGACTCGTGGTCTGTTCTGTCAGCACATTTGAGCCGGACCGGCGAGAGCAGCCACAGGGAGCGGCGTCTGTGTAACCGTCTCGTGCTGGTATCGTAGGCAGTTTTGTTTCGTAGCTGTAGTCTGCTTGCTAGGCTTGAAATAGTATTGCTCCTTGCAACACTTTCCCCAGCCGTGGTGTGAATGTGTGTGTCTCAGTGTGGGAGTCTGTGAGTGTGGGTGTGGGTGTGTGGGGGGGTATGTGTAAGGGTGCATGCACCTGATATAATTATATAATTTAAAGATTCAAACGAAGGCAGTACAAGTGCTAATTGTATTGGAAGTTTGGAAGTTGCTGTTTTTAGCAAAGGGCGGGGGTGGGGGGAATTTTTTTTTTAATTTTGAGGCAAATAAAATAGTTTTGTTTGATTTTGGGGTGTTTTTTAATATGTAACCCTTCTGCCCATCTAAGTTGGCAGCAACAAGGGCCGGGTTCTGTATCTAGGGGTTCCGCTTCAATAACGCAATGCAAAACCGGCTCGAGCCCCCACCCAGTGACCTGGGACAATTACATACCACCCCCTGGGTGCCTCTAAGAGGCAATACTTCCCCTCTCGCAAGCACGGAGTCTGAGTGTAACAAAAAATGTTTAATAACATGAGGTAAACGACATCAGCATTAAATTGGAAAAAACACCACAAACAGGATTCATAACACAAACCATGAGCAAAAAAACCCCACCCCAGCAAGTTGGGCTGTGTCCTTTCCCTTGGGTTCTTGAAACCAGCAACCCAAGGATCACCAAAGTCCCAAAAGTCCAACAACCCCCCAAAGTCTCTGTCCCTGGTCAGTGCAGCCCCAGAGTTCGGGGGGGGGGGGCACACAGGGCGTTAAGGGGCACCTTACGTGATCCGAGGCCGACGGCGTTCCGCCGCAGCCTTCACCACGAGCCGCTTCACTGCACCAGCTGTCCCGTGAGCTGCTCCCGCCGTCCCACGAACTGCTCTGGCAGCTGCTCCACTCTGCTCACCGACCTGTGAGCCGCTCAGCTCTGCTCCACTTCAGCCGTCCCTTGGGCCGCTCCCACAAGGCTCCGCTCTGCTCTGCTCGCTGCTCCTCCAGCCACTCCGCTCCACTCCACTCACCGACCTGTGAGTCGCTCAGCTCCACTCTGCTAGCTGCTCTGCCAGCCACTTAGCATTATAGCTTCAGGCTCCCCCACTAGTTAACACAGCCTCAGTGATCTCACCTCTTTTGTGATTTCAGCTCATAGGGGGAGCCCCAGTGCTAGTGCACTGAACTGAATTCAGTTCAGCAGTCTGTAACTAGACTTTTAATGGAATCAAAGTTAGCTCTGATATTCAACAGTGGGGAGAGAAGATAGTACAATTGGTGTTACAACCCATCAGATACAAATACCTGTCCCCATCCTCTCTCTATTCACTGGGTTTTGTAACCCATGCCCCTTGTCAAGCAAGTGCTACTTAGGTAATGGTGAAAGACTCACTCAGTCCTTCTGTCATACAACAGGTTCACTGCCCTTGATTCACAGAATCAGGGTAACAAAACTTTATTCTTCCTGCCCCAATAACAAAGAAACTGGGGATCCCACACCAGCCAAAGTAACCACTTTGAGTTGCTGTTGTTTCATGCCAGGCGAGTGGGTGTGCCTATGCAAACAAGATCAGCCCCAGTAGTTCTTTTCCACACTCGCCATAATTCACCACCAGATGTCAGGGTAGAGCTCATCCTGACTCTGCTTACAAATAAAAGCAAAGGAAATTGGGAAATGGGGGGCACCTAGATGCCATTCATGCACCCGAGGAGTTGGCGTTGCCCCCTTTGTGTCCCTAGCCCAGTGGTTAGGGTACCCACCTGGGAGACTTGCATTTGTTGTGGGTTTGCACCGGGTCTCTCCCGTCCCAGGTAGGGGCCGTAACCCAAAGACTACTGGGCATAAGGGGACACCAGCCTGCCTCACTTTTGTGAAAGGCACCTCGGTCACCTCGTCAACGGAGATCAAAAAATCAAATGCTTTTGTTTTGCACATGTCCAAATGAACCGTATTGACATTTCCAAGATGTTTTTTTCATCTGGAACAATTAGTCAGAATCGACAAATTCACTAAGGTTCCCGTCAACTGGAATCTGCCTTTTTCAATGGAAAAACAGTTTTGGCTAAAACATTTTGCCCAGCTCTAGGCCTGAGATCCATACGTGCCACAGCTACTGAAATCAAAGGCAGCTGCATGCACAGAGGGGCTTAAACGAAACAAAAAATGGTGGAACTTTGCCACTTTCCCTTTATTCCCACAGCTCATATGTTCGATCCCTTTCTCCCAGCCTTTGTCTGTCTAGTCTGTTTAGACCCTAAACTCTTTGGGGCATGGTCTCTTAGACTGGGACTGTGCAGTGCCTGGCATGGGCGGGGCACTCTTGGCTGGTGCCTGGGCACTGCTGAAATGCCAAATGACAATCATATCTCACCTATTCCATGTCTACAGCAGCAGAACCATTTCTGCCAGAGCCAGCCATGCAGTCAGATTTCTGAGATTAGATCAGAGGGGTGTTGGCATGACAGTGGCCCCGGGGCAGTGCCATGTATGTACCAACCAGTGCCCACGGCTGTGCACAAACCACAATCTAGCCCAGAGCTGCTGGCTGTGGGGAGGCCGGTCTGGAGACGGCAGGGCTGCTAGCTGCTGTGCTGTAAGGAGCCTGGGGCACATGCTGCAAACGGGCAATAGGAATGCCAGGCTGGCAGAGTGTGGTGGGCATTGCGTGGCAGCAGTGCCAGGCTGCACGGGATTGGCAGCAGGGGCATTAACTGCATGACGCCAAGAGGGCTGGACACACGGTGCTGCTCAGGTGGCTCCACGCTGGTAGCTCAGAGCCAATGCCCCGTTCCAAAAGACAGAGAAGTACACGGCCCTGCTCCTGGGCGTTCCCGCAGCCGCTGTGTGAGTGGGCACGGGACAGGGCAGCATGGGGCCCCACCCCATTACAGACAGGCACGTGCTGCCCGAGCTGCCCCAGGCCCTTTGAAGCCAATGGCAGTTTTGCTGCGGGGCTGTGGGCGCAGCTGGCTTTGCGGGTTTGCTGCTCCTGTTCCTTGTTCTGGTTAGGCCTCAGCTGGAGTATTGTGTCCAGTTCTGGGCGCCGCATTTTAAAAAAGATGTGGAGAAATTGGAAAGGGTCCAAAGAAGAGCAACAAGAATGATTAAAGGTCTTGAGAACATGACCTATGAAGGAAGGCTGAAAGAACTGGGTTTGTTTAGTTTGGAGAAGAGAAGACTGAGAGGGGACATGATAGCAGTTTACAGGTATCTAAAAGGGTGTCATGAGGAGGAGGGAGAGAACTTGTTCACCTTAGCCTCTAAGGATAGAACCAGAAACAATGGGTTTAAACTGCAGCAAGGGAGGTCTAGGTTGGACATTAGGAAAAAGTTCCTAACTGTCAGGGTGGTTAAACACTGGAATAAATTGCCTAGGGAGGTTGTGGAATCTCCGTCTCTGGAGATATTTAAGAGTAGGTTAGATAAATGTCTATCAGGGATGGTCTAGACAGTATTTGGTCCTGCCATGCGGGCAGGGGACTGGACTCGATGACCTCTCGAGGTCCCTTCCAGTCCTATAATCTATGATTCTATGATTCTATGATTCTATGATTCTTGCACTGTGTATTCCAGCAGCCCCACGAGGCCCCAGCTGAGCTGAGTCCCTGGTGCTGGGCGCTGTACACGCACTTTGACAGGCCCTGCTCTGAAGAGCTGCTGCCCAAGGCAGACCAAGGTGGCAGGGGAAGTGCCCAAGGTCACCCAGCAGCTTGTGGCAGTGACAGGACGGGCGCCCAGGCTGCTGGCGCAGGGCACGTGGGTGCGGTGCCATCTCACGCTGGCCGCACCTCCCCTCGTCGTGCAGGTGGGGGTAGGGTGACTACCCATCCTGAACTGGGCGGGACAGTCCCGAAATGCAGAGGTCTAGTCCCGGTCCCGGGCTGAATGACTCCAGGACAGCATTTGTCCCGGATTCCCTGCAGCGCCGCTCTGTAGCTGCCTGAGGCTCAGGGGTGGTGCCAGCCTCTTCCTGTGGGGAGAGAAGAAGGGGCTGAGGTGGGCGTTTGCCCCCCTCGCCATGAGGCCCTGCCCCTGCTCCTCCCCTTCCCCGGAAGCCCTGCCCCCTGCCCAGGAGCCGAGGAGCTGCCACCTGTCCTGGGCAGCATGCCCCCAGGGGCGGGCACACGGGCCGGGGGCTGCTCTTTAGCCCCTCGCCCAGGGCAGGTGGAGGGTCCAGGGCTCCTCACAGTGGCCCAGGCTTCCGAGGTGGCTCTTCCCACTGCCCACCTCTGGCTTCTGGCCTGAGCAGGGGGCAGGGCTTTGGGGACGAGGAGGAGCAGGGGCGGGGCCACAGAGGGGGCGGGGCTTCTGTATGTGTCCCGCTTTTGCCTTTTGAAAAGGTGATCACCCTAGGTGCAGGCTGCGGGCGGGGACCGTTCTGCCCCCCTGCTGCGGGTGCTTTTCCATGGTTTGCTGCGCTGGTGCAGAGAGCGGCTCCAGGGGCGGGAGGCAGGTGACTGGAGGGCGGGAGGGCGGGAGAAACCTTCTGACCAGGACTCTCCTTCCCTTGGAGGTGCTGACGGACCCGGCATGTGGAATGCGAACGCAGGTGAGACCTTGGCTCAGCACAGGCTGGCCTGCCGGGGGGAGCCGGGACGGGCTGTTTCCGGCTGCTTTGCTTAAAGCTGGGGAACTTGAGGGCTGTTTCCTGGGCCGAAGGCTAAGGCCAGTTCCTCTGTTCTACGGGGACACAGACGGGTTTCAGGACTCTCTGTGTGGGGCCATGGCTAAAGCGGGGATTGGCTGGGAGCCAGACAGCGTGGCTGTCTCTGGGAGATTTGCCTGTGTAAGGACTGCAGCACCCAGCCCTCCAGTAGCGTGACGTGTGTACATATACGTGTGTAGTATTCATGGCCCGGTTTGAAAGTTACTCCACATGCTGGCCCCATTCTGCCTCCTCGCCTCCCCCAGCCTAGGGTTACCATACGTCGGGATTTTCCCGGACATGTCTGGCTTTTTGGTCCTCAAATCCCCGTCCGGGGGGAATTGCCAAAAAGCCGAACATGTCCAGGAAAATACCAGTCCCCTGCTTACCTTAGAGCGGCTCCGGCAGGCTGCGAGCTGCAGGTGGATTCCCCCGCGGCGGCGGCTGCTGCTGCTCCCCCCAGACACCTCAGCTCTGTGCAGCTGAAGAGCCGAGCTGCCCAAGCGCTACCGGCTTCACGGTTTGCTGGGGAGCCCCCAGACCTCCAGACCCTGCACCCCCGGTTGGGCGCTACCCCAGCGCAGCCGGAGCCTGGGAGGGGAAGTGCCCGGCCAGGGGCGCAGGGTCTGGAGGTCTGGGGGCTGCCCGGCAAACCGTGAAGCCGGTAGCGCTCGGGCAGCTGTTTCGCGTGGCTGGGAGGGAGGAGGGGGAATGCGGGGCGCTCAGGGGAGAGGGCGGAGTTGGGGTGGGGAAGAGGCGGAGTTGGGGCGGGGCGGGGGCGGGGAAGGGTGGGGCCAGGGCCCCATGGAGTGTCCTCTTTTTTTAATTTTTAAATATGGTAACCCTACCCCAGCCCCCTTACTCCGGAGCTGGCAGGCCACTGAAATCAGGCAATGCCCTACTCAGCGGGAGTCGTCTGGCCGAAGTGACTGCACCATGGACTAGGTCATTGTTCCCTGCCTTCCTGGGGGCATTTCCCTTCGAATACACAGTGCCAGGGGGTATCACCTGGGGTTCCCCGCTGCTAACAATGCGGATCCCTCCGGGTGGCAATACAGGGAGCCAAGGGAAGCCAGGGGAGACCAGTTCCTGCAGGCAGCGTCCAAGCGGCAGTGCAGACTGGGAGGATGGAGGCCGTGCAAGAGGAGTCTGGGAGCCTCCAGCACAGGGAAACCATGCTTGGGGCCAGTGGTGTGTCAGCATTGCCCGCACTGCAGGGAACCCGGGGAGGAGGATGGGTGAAGGGGCCTTGCCATGGGCTCTAACACGTCACCTCTGCTTTCCCTTTGTCTGGCAGGACCCCCTGGTGGGAGACCACCACCAAACACGCCACATTGCCACCCTCACCCGAGTCCTTGCTCCCCTGTTGTCTGTCCTCCTCCCCCTCCTGTATGCCCTGGGCCTGGTGGGTCTCATCCCCCTGGACACCACCCGCATGGACATCACCCGCATGGACCTGGATGCCCTCCCCATCCTGGGTGTCATCCCCCAGGTGGACCTCATGGGCATCATCACAAACATTAGAAACATGGCCATGGTCGCCATGGACACAAGGTACGGAGCCCTGGTCACTGGGGTGTGGGGGCCACGTTGCAGAAGAAGATGCACCATTAGCGTCAGCTCTGTGCTGGGATGCTGTGCAGGGCCCACAGCCCAAGGCTTAGCTGGGCTAGGGACTGCTCTGTTCCCAACCCGTACATGGGGCTCTGGGGACATGAGAACCCACCCTCTCTGCTCCCTGCAGCCAGGGGACATTACACCAGTCCCTGGAAACATTTTCTTTTCCCCTTAAGAGTCGGCTGTTTTCACCAGGTCCCTGGATTCCGGATTAGGGTTTGTACTGGCCAGGGCATCACTGGTTAATGTATTCAAACCTCAAACCAAACCCGCCTGCGCCTACAGGCTGCTGCATCGCACCTTGTGCAGCCAAACCGGTGCAGGACCGGCCCAGCTCTGCTGGGAACCCAGGTGTTCCTAGAGTCAGTGTCAGGAAATGAAACAGAGGGAGCAGGACTAGCACGCAGCCACAGCTCAGGGCACTCGGGTGGGACGGAGAACTCAGCTCAGCACAGAATGTCAGAGCCATGACGTGGCACCTTGACACACCTCACAAAGGCAGGCTGGGTTCCCAGGGACCTCTCCAGCACCTTGGCCAGTGCTGCGCCCACCTGCATTCTGTGGCCAGCCTCACTCATGTACAGGGACACGTGGCTGCAACAAACCAACCCAGCTTACTGGGTGTGACGCCTTTGTACAAACCCATCATCCAGCCAGAATGTCCCTCTGCCACAGAGCCCGGCGCTGGAAGCCCTTGCAGGGACTGACTCCCTGCCTGAGGCCCCGAGTCTGCACAGCGTGTGCACATGCTCAGCGTTAGCTCGTAAGCAGCACCTGGAAATCAGTGATGCTAAGTCTGAGGTACCGTCAGGCACGTGTACACGTCTTCGCCGGGCGGGGCCTTAGCGTCCTGCTGGGGACGTAGTACCGCACGTGCTGCCGCAGCCCCTGGGGTTGCTGTGGTGCAGTTAGTGGCAATTCTACTTGGCTGGGCTCAGGAGCGGGGACCTGCCCCTGGAATCACCTGGCGGGTGTCGAGAAGCCCAGCAGCATTGGCGGGTGCAGAGGTTTGGGGCTGAGAACTGGACTCAAAGCCCGGCCTCCCCCCGCAGTGCCAGGGGTTGCAGGTCGGGCCGTTTCACTGTCTTCCTGCGCAGCCCATCTCTGCCGGGCGATTCCTTTCCAAGGTGAAGCAGCGTCCTGGTTGGCAACCAATATTGTGCAGTGAGCTCGTTGTTTAGCATGGTGAGGTGCCCGTCCTGCTGGGCCTGGCCACTGCTTTCACTGTGCCCAGGGCCTTCTCATCACACTGGGCATGCTCGGGGGCCAGGGCTGCAGCCCTCCCGCCTCCTTCCTGCTGGCTCAGCCTGGCCAGGATTCCCCAAGCCTGCCAGGGCTGTTCCTGAAGGGTAGCTCGTGGGCTTGCGCTTCCCTCGAAGGTCGAATTTTCCATCTCCACTCCCCTGCCCATTCCTCAATGCCTGAGCAGTCCTGGCTCCCCCCATGCCTGCTGCAGGCCTGGCTAGGAGAGCTGCCATCATCACCCCTAGCTCTGTGCTACGGGCGAGCAGAGAAACCAGTTATTAGCCCCGGCCGTCCCTCCCAGGAGCCACCGGAAAATGATGCCAATGTCTGGGTCAGGAAGTGAAGGGCACCACGTACAGCTGACATGGGAGCAGCCGGAGTGTAACTGGCCAGGCACCAGGGCCAGCTCCCATCTTGTGACACAGGCTGCGGGACGGTAACTGCTGTGAATGCAGACAGCCGTGGGAGAGGGCTATTCTCACGGTATCTAATACACGTCAATCCTTGTCCCTTTCAGCATGGAAGTGGGTCGAGCAGCAGTTCTGACTCGGATTAAGAAAGCGCCTCCCATCGGCCTGGCACATCGGTGGCACAGCAGCAGCAGCAGCCAAATACAATTTAAGAACGTCTGTAAGTTCCCTCCAGTTCGCTCTTCCGCTGCCCTTTGCTCCCTCTTCTAAACGAATGTCGTGTAACCTTGTGGCTAGTGATTCTCTTCTGTTTGGTTGGTTCAATTTCTGTCTGGAAGCATTTTAAGCTCATAACGTGGCTCGTTTCCCCTCTGTCACTGAAGAGATTTCCCCCTCTTATGTAGCCCCTCTACCGGGTGGTATTGGCTGCAACCAGGGCCATGGTCAATACCTGGGGGTTCCTCTTCACAATGCACACCAGAACCGGCGCAAGCCCCAAGCCAGAAATCTAGGTAAACTAGACATCACCAGTTCTCTGGCTCTCAATCAGCACCTAGGTCAGGTATAGTGAGAAGTTATTTAAAAATTCTGCTCACTATACAAAATGTTCTCCTGACCCCAAAGGGTCAGCCATTTTACCAAGTCAAAATACCAAGCTGCCAGATAGTCCGTTAGCATCTAAAAATAAAGGTTTATTATAAAGACAAAAGCCAGAACAAGAAGAGAATTGTTAAATGGTAAAACAGTCACATACATACAAAGACTTCAAAGTCCATATATCAGGTTCTTAGCAGTGTTGGTGAGTTTGCTGGCTTGAAAGTCCCTCTGGAACACATCCACAGCTTGGATGGGTCATGCAATCCTTTGTTCGGAGCTTCAGTTTGTAGAAGAGTCACTCCAGAGGTAAGAAGCAGAAATGAAGACAAAATGAAGAAGATTCAGCTGCCTTTTATATCCTTTGCCATGTGGCTTGTACTTCCTTTATCCCAAACACAAGCTGCCCTGCACATGGCATGGAAAAGCCTTAGAATTCTCTGTCCGCAGGCATACCACATGCCTTGCTGACTCATAAGGTATCTTCCCTGGTTCCTTTCAATGGATTCTTTGTACAGCTGATGACCCCTGATGGGCCATCGAACAGGCTAGGCAATGCTGATGCCAATCTGTCTGGGGGTTACCCAGAAACACAGCACTAGTTTGGAAATACAGGCCTGGTCTACACTACGACTTTAATTCGGATTTATCAGCTTTAATTCGAATTAACCCTGCAACCGTCCACACAACGACGCTATTTAATTCGATGTAAATGGCCCTTTAAATCGATTTCTGTACTCCACCCCAACGAGCGGAGTAGCGCCAAAATCGATTTTAGAAATTCGAATTAGGGTTAGTGTGGCCGCAATTCGATGGTATTGGCCTCCGGGAGCTATCCCACAGTGCATCATTGTGACCGCTCTGGACAGCAATCCGAACTCGGATGCACTGGCCAGGTAGACAGGAAAAGCCCCACGAACATTTGAACTTCATTTCCTGTTTGCCCAGCGTGGAGAGCACAGGTGACCACAGATACCTCATCAGCACAGGTAACCATGCAGGCTGATAATCGAAAAAGAGCACCAGCATGGACCGTGAGGGAGGTACTGGATCTGATCGCTGTATGGGGAGAGGATTCAGTGCTTGCAGAACTTCGTTCAAAAAGACGAAATGCAAAAACTTTTGAAAAAATTTCCAAGGGCATGATGGAGAGAGGCCACAATAGGGACTCTGAGCAGTGCCGCGTGAAGGTCAAGGAGCTCAGACAAGCCTATCAAAAAACAAAGGAGGCAAATGGTCGCTCCGGGTCAGAGCCGCGGACATGCCGCTACTACGCCGAGCTGCATGCAATTCTAGGGGGGGCTGCCACCACTACCCCACCTTTGTTCGTGGATTCTGGGTCGGGGATAGTCTCGACGCCTGAGGATTCTGCCGATGGGGTAGAGGAGGAGGAGGAGGAGGAGGAGGATGAGCTTGCAGAGAGCACACAGCACTCCATTCTCCCCAACAGCCAGGATCTTTTTATCACCCTGACTGAAGTACCCTCCCAAGCCTCCCAAGCCAGTACCCAAGACTCTGACCCCATGGAAGGGACCTCAGGTGAGTTTACCTTTTAAAATATAAAACTTGTTTTAAAAGCAAACGGTTTTTAATGATTACTTTGTCTGACTTTGCATTCGCGGTCAGTTCAGCTACTGGAAAAGTCTGTAGCTACTGGAAAAGTCTGTTAACGTGTATGGGGATGGAGCGGAAATCCTCCAGGGACATCTCCATGAAGCTCTCCTGGAGGTACTCTGAAAGCCTTGCCAGAAGGTTTCTGGGCAGTGCATCCTTATTCCCTCCTCCATGGTAGGACACTTGACCACGCCATGCTTGCAGCAAGTAATCTGGTATCATTGCCTGACAAAGCCTGGCAGCGTATGGTCCCGGTGTTTGCTGGCATTCAAGCAACATCCGTTCTTTATCTTGTTGTGTAATCCTCAGGAGAGTGATATCACTCCTGGTAACCTGGTTGAAATACGGGAACTTAATTAAGGGGACAGAGGTGGCCGTTCCTACTGGGCTGTTTGCCTGTGGCGGAAAATAAATCCTTCCCTGCAGTTAGCCAAGCGCAGATGGGAAATTGGCCCTGAGTTTTTCGCGTTTGGCTAGCAGGGATCTTCCCTGTTACCAGCCACGCGGTGGGGGGAGGGTACCGTGATCATCCCAGAGAATTCATGGCGAGGGGGGGGGGGTCGGCGGAGGGGGGGTGTAGTTTGGTCCCTGCAGGGATCTTCCCTGATACCAGCCACGCGGTGGGGGGAGGGTACCGTGATCATCCCAGAGAATTCATGGCGAGGGGGGGGGGTCGGCGGAGGGGGGGGTAGTTTGGTGCCTGCAGGGATCTTCCCTGATACCAGCCACGCGGTGGGGGGAGGGGTACCGTGATCATCCCAGAGAATTCATGGCGAGGGGGGGGGGGGGGTTAGTTTGTTTTCTGGTGCTGCTGAATGTTAACAGAAAAACCGCAGCACTCTACTTGCCTGAAGGGGCCCAGACAAGCCCCACCACACTGCCCCCCCCCCCAACTGGCTGAGATTGGCCAGGCTTCTGCAGCACTCTACAAGCTATGCTTGGTATGTGGGAAAGGAGGGTGCAGAAGCTGTAAAACAATGGCTTACCATGGCCGCATGCAAGCCGAATTCTGTTGCCCAGACCTGTGATCTCTAGCAGCAAAGCCACAGGCACTCAGCATTAAGAGGCAAAATGCGACCTTGCACAGAAATCACATGTGCTATGTAATGTGAACAGTGTTGGTCACCGTGAAAGAGTATAAGCATTGTTCTGCAAAATGTAGCTTTTAAAACAATTCTCTCTTTTTTCCCCTCCCTACAGCAGCTGCAAATTCCTCAAGCCTCCCTCCTCCATCCCGAAGGTTATCACAGATAAGGCGTCGTAAGAAGAAGACGCGGGAGGACATGTTTTCTGAAATTATGCAATCCAGCAGGAGTGACAGAGCTCATCTGAATGAGTGGAAGGAAACAGTTTCAAAGTATAGGAAAGAAGTCAGTGATCGTGAGGAGAGGAGGGACCAACGTGAGGAGAGGAGGGACCAACGTGAGGAGAGGAGAGACGATCGAGATGAGAGATGGCGGCAGGAAGACCAGAGGATGAAGGATGCAACGCTGGGGCTGCTCCGGCGTCTGGTGGAGGTTCAGGAACGGCTGCTGGAAAACAGACTGCCGCTTCAGCCCCTGTTCCACCCTCCCCCCTCCCCATGTTCCGTATCCTCCTCACCCAGACGTGTAAGAACGCGGGGGGGGAGGCTCCGTACACCTTCCCATTCCACCCCAGTAGACAGCCCAAGCAAAAGGCTGTCATTTTTTTAACCTTTTCTTTGTGGCTTTTTCCTTCCCAGCAATCCTCCTCCCAAATCCCACCCGGGTTCCCGCCCTCTTTTTCTAATCTATTAATAAAGAATAAATGATTTTTAAATGATAGTGACTTTATTTGGTTTGAAAGAAAGCTGGGGGAAGGGGCAGGGTGGGTTCCTTACAGAAAATCAGTCAGTAAAGGGGGAGGGTTTTCATGAAGGAGAAACAAACAGATATTTCACACGGTAGCCTGGCCAGCCATGAAACTGGTTTTCAAAGCTTCTCTGATGCACAGCGCTTCATGGTGTGATCTTCTAATCGCCCTGGTGTCTGGCTGCGCGTAATCAGCAGCCAGGCGATTTGCCTCAGCCTCCCACCCCGCCATAAAGGTCTCCCCCTTACTTTCACAGAGATTGTGGAGCACACAGCAAGCAGAAATAACAATGGGGAGATTTCTTTGGCTGAGGTCAGAGCGAGTCAATAATGAACGCCAGCGACCTTTTAAACGGCCAAATGCACATTCTACCACCATTCTGCACTTGCTTAGCCTGTAGTTAAACAGCTCCTGACTCCTGTCCAGGCTGCCTGTGTATGGCTTCATAAGCCATGGCATTAAGGGGTAGGCTGGGTCCCCAAGAATAACTATGGGCATTTCAACATCCCCAACGGTTATTTTCTGGTCCGGAAAGTAAGTCCCTTGCTGCAGCCCTTTAAACAGAGTAGTGTTCCTGAAGACGCGAGCGTCATGAACCCTTCCCGCCCAGCCCGCGTTGATGTTGGTGAAACGTCCCTTGTGATCCACAAGTGCTTGCAGCACCATTGAAAAGTACCCCTTGCGGTTTATGTACTCGGTGGCTTGGTGCTCCGGTGCCAAGATAGGGATATGGGTTCCGTCTATCGCCCCACCACAGTTAGGGAATCCCATTGCAGCAAAACCATCCACTATAGCCTGCACATTTCCCAGAGTCACTAACTTTCGTAGCAGCACCTGAGTGATTGCTTTGGCTACTTGCATCACAGCAGCCCCCACAGTAGATTTGCCCACTCCAAATTGATTCCCGACTGACCGGTAGCTGTCTGGCGTTGCAAGCTTCCACAGGGCTATCGCCACGCGCTTCTCAACTGTGAGGGCTGCTCTCATCTTGGTATTCTGGCGTTTCAGGGCAGGGGACAGCAAGTCACAAAGTTCCATGAAAGTGCCCTTACGCATGCGAAAGTTCCGCAGCCACTGGGAATCGTCCCAGACCTGCAACACTATGCGGTCCCACCAGTCTGTGCTTGTTTCCCTTGCCCAGAATCGGCGTTCCATGGATAGAATCTGCCCCATTAACAACATGATCTCCAAAGCACCGGGGCCTGTGGTTTCACTGAATTCTGTGTCCGTGTCCGTGTCCATGTCCTCATCATGCTTGTCGCTGCGCTGCCGCCGCCGCTGCCTCCTCTCCTCGTTTTTCTGGTCCTGGCTGAGCATAAACTCCACGAGAACGCGCGAGGTGTTTGCAATATTCATGAGTGCTGTCTTGACCTCAGCGGGCTCCATGCTTGCCGTGGTATGGAGTCTGCAGTGTTCACCCACCCAGGAAAAAAGGCGCGAAAATGGTTGTCTGCCGTCCGTTGCTTTCATGCAGGGAGGGAGGGAGGGAGGAAGTGAGGCTGTACCCAGAACCACCTGCGACGATGTTTTTTGTCCCATCAGGCACTGGGATCTTAACCCACAATCCCAATGGGCGCGGGAGACTGCGGGAACTATGGGATAGCTATGGAATTGCTACCCACAGTGCAACGGTGCAGAAATCGACGCTAGCCCCGGTACTTGGACGCACACCACCGAATTACTGTGCTAGTGTGGCCGCACTCATTTCGACTTTATACAACCTGTTTCTCAAATCCGAATTATCTAAATTCGGATTAATCCCGTAGTGTAGACATACCCACAGATATACCCCACATATCTATGGCCTGGTCCACACTAACCCCCCACTTTAAACTAAGATACGCAACTTCAGCTACGTGAATAATGTAGCTGAAGTTGAAGTACCTTAGTTCGAACATACCACGGGTCCAAACGTGGCAGGCAGGCTCCCCCGTCGATGCCGCGTACTCCTCTCGCCGAGCTGGAGTACCGGCGTCGACGGCGAGCACTTCCGGGATCGATCCCAGAAGATCGATTGCTTACCGCCGGACCAGGAAGTAAGTATAGACCTACCCTTAAACTCATAATACAAAGGTGATACGAACATATAAACAAGAATAAAAAAAGAACAAGTTAAAAATCACTTAGAAAAGTTGGATGCCTGCAAGTCACCAGGGCCTGATGAAATGCATCCTAAAATACTCAAGGAGCTAATAGAGGAGGTATCTGAGCCTCTAGCTATTATCTTTGGAAAATCATGGGAGATGGGAGAGATTCTAGAAGACTGGAAAAGGGCAAATATAGTGCCCATCTATAAAAAGGGAAATAAAAACAACCCATGAAACTACAGACCAGTTAGTTTAACTTCTGTGCCAGGGAAGATAATGGAGCAAGTGGTTAAGGAAATCATCTGCAAACACTTGGAAGGTGGAAAGGTGATAGGGAATAGCCAGCATGTTATAAGGAGGAGGGAGAAAACTTGTTCACCTTAGTCTCTAAGGATAGAACAAGAAGCAATGGGCTTAAACTGCAGCAAGGGAGGTTTAGGTTGGACATTAGGAAAAAGTTCCTGACTGTCAGGGTGGTTAAACACTGGAATAAATTGCCTAGGGAGGTTGTGGAATCTCCATCTCTGGAGATATTTAAGAGTAGGTTAGATATCTATCAGGGATGGTCTAGACAGTATTTGGTCTTGCCATGAGGGCAGGGGACTGGACTCGATGACCTCTCGAGGTCCCTTCCAGTCCTAGAATCTATGAATCTATATCATACTTGGCAAATTATAACATTTCCGCAGATACCTCACACGGCATATCTGGTTAGACTCATTGCAGTTTTATAACATTGGTGTCAACAGTATTATTAATGTTCTCCCCTATTCCATACAGCGTCACACTGTGTATGAAGTATACCAAATGACAGGGTGGCTATGGGGGTTCCAGGGTGCTGCTTTGAGGCACAGAGTGCCACAGTTGCCAAGGGCTGCTTTGTGGCCAAGACGTCACTGCAGTCTGCCCTGGACATTACAGACACTTTGGCCAGGATGATGGCCTCAGCGGTTACTATGATGCAGGCCTCCTGGGGGGCGAGGTAGCTCAGTGGTTTGAGCATTGGCCTACTAAACCCAGAGTTGTTAGTTCAATCCTTGAGGGGGCCATTTAAGGATCTGGGGCAAAAGTCTGTCTGGGGATTGGCCCTGCTTTGAGCAGGGGGTTGGACTAGATGACCTCCTGAGGTCCCTTCTAACCCTGTGATATTCTATGAAAACTCAGGGATCACTTTGTATGTCCTTGCTAACTAGACCTTGTTTTCAGATAAGAGAGATGACACCCTGCATTCCTTTAAGGATTTCTGGATTACCTTAAGATCCTTCTGGGTGTACACGCTGCCCAGGCAGAGATTCCATTATGGGGCATGGCAACAACAACAGTATAGGCCACAGCATCCCTTCGTGCAGCCCTTTCGTCCGAGACAGCAAGACTATCCCAGGAAAAGGAAACACTCAAGTTTGGGGCTCGGCCGATCCCCTCGCCCTCCTCTGGTGCCTGCTAAGATCCCATTTTGACTCCTTGGTCCAGAGCACCATTCCAGTTGCTGTTCTTCTGCCCTTGTTGTACTTCCATTCCTTTGGGGACAGGCAGGTTCATTTTTACAATGCCTGGGTCTCGATCATCTGCAACAGGTGGGTCCTAGACACTCTTAGATCAGGCTACTCCATCCAGTTTCTCTCCACGTCTCCTCCGCATCCAATCTCCCCATCCCTCTTCAGGGACCCTCTCACGAGACACTGCTCATTGAGCAGGTCAGCTCTCTCTTGACGTTGGCAGTGGTGGAGGAAGTCTTGCCAGAATACTGGGGCACAGCTTTTACTCCCGGTAGTTCCTGATACCAAAATCCTAGGGCAGGATGAGACCCATCCTCAACCTTCACGGCCTCAACAAATTCATCAAGTACATGAGGTTCCATATGGTCACTCTATCGGCTGTCCTCCCTGCACTGTCTCAGAACGACTGGTTTGCTGCTCTGGACCTTCAGGACGCTTATTTCCGTGTGGCGATTCTACTGAGTCCCGGGAAGTTTCTTTGTTTCCTGGTAGGAGAATGCCATTTTCAATGCACAATTCTCCCTTTTGACCTTTCTTCTGCCCCCAGAGTTTTCACCAAATGCATGGCAGTGGTCATATCTCAGGAGGAAAGGAATCCACATCTTCCCGTACCTCAATATCTGGTTGCTGAAGGGTGGCTCCAGAGAGGAGGTTCTTGCACAAGTCAACACTATATTGCTTTTGCTCAACCATCTTGGAATCATTTTAAACACCAAAAAGTCAACCTTGGTTCCCGCTCAAAAAATCGAGTTCATTGCAGCACTGTAAGATTCCATGAGGTTGAGAGCATCCCTACCGACTGACTGCTTCAAGGCAATTCGACAGCTTTTCCTCAGTCTGCAATTTCAGCCCTCCAAAACTGTCTGAGTGTGCCTGAGCCTGTCCGCTTGTACACGGGGGGTCCAGGTCACCAGTCTGCACCTTTGCCCCCTTCACATGTAGCTTGGGATGGTTATGGCCCTGCCCTGTACTCCCTGGACAGATTGGTGCACCTCCCACCATTAGTCCTGGACTCCTGGTGCTGGTGGACATCTCTGCGCAATGCGTGTCAAGGAGACTTGTTCATTCAGCTCTCTCCAACCAAGACAGTGTTCATCGACACCTGCCTTCTGGTTTGGGGGGCGCGTCTGGACTCACTGAAGTGCAGGGCCTGTGGACAGAACAGGAAGCCTCACTCCATATCAATGTGCTGGAACTTCGGGCCATGCACAATGCATGTCGTGCCTTCTGGGACTGTATCAGGCATTCAGCAGTTCACGTACTCACCAACAATACCACCGCGACGTACTATGTGAACAAACAAGGGGGAGGCCACTCCAGATTACTCTGCCTAGAGGTGATCCACCTGTGGCAGTTCTGTATTGAAGAGGACATCACCCTGGTAGCTGCCCACTTACCAGGCGTGCAGAATCGTCTTGCCGACCATCTCAGCAGGACCGTCTCCCTGAGTCACGAGTTGTCACTGAAGGCAAGTGCCCTTTGGATCATCTTCGCAACGTTTGGCCTCCCCACGATCGACCCATTTGCGATGAGGGAAAGCAGGAAGTATCGTCTATTCTGCTCTCGGGGGACTCAGCCCGAGCTCCCTCTCTGCTGTCTTCCTCTGCAGCTGGCATTCGACCCTGCTGTGTGCCTTTCCTCCTATCCCAATCATTCCTCAGGTCATCACCAAACACGAGGCAGATCGAGCCAGGCTCGTCCTGATCACTCCTGTGTTGCCAGACAGTGCTTGTTCTCGGAACTCCTTGCTCTGTCAGTTCAGCCTCCTGTATCACTTCCTCTCCATCCCGACCTCCTCGCACAGGACCATGGCCTCATGCTGCATCGGTCATCAGCTCCCTGCACCTTACGGCATGGCTGCTGCATGGATGAATGAAGAAGAAGAGTGTTGCTTGGAGACTGTCCAACAGGTCCTACTTAACAATAGGAAGTTGTCCACTAGGACGACGAACTTAGCAAAGTGGAAGAAGTTTTTGGTGTGGTCCTTGGCCTGTGGGACCCATCCGGCGGAAGCTTCCATCCAGGACATCTTAGAGTACCTAATACACTTTCAGAAATTGATCTTGGCCCTCAGTTCTCCGAGAATGCACTTGGCAGCAATATCAGCATTGCATCCTCCTATCCAAAGGAAATCAGTTTTTTCCAACACCATGGTGACGAGATTTCTGAAAGGACTTCTCCACCTGCATCCTCTGGTCTGAGAGCCGGTCCCACTGTCTTAGTGCCTCTAATGAGGACTCCATTTGAGCCTCTTGCATCCTGTCCACTGCGCCTCCTGTCTCAGGAAACAGTGAGTGGATGCAAGGCGGGTGGGTGAGTTGCAGGCCCAGGTGGCTGGGCCTCATTACATGCAGTTCTCGAAGGACAAGATAATGCTTCGGCCAGACCCAAAGTTCTTATCCAAAGTGGTCTCTCAGTTTCATTTGAACCAGGTGTTGTACTTGCCTGTGTTCTTCTTTAAGCCATATTCCCCCCTGGAGGAGCTTCATCTCCATATGTTAGACATTACATGGGGTCTAGCCTGTTACCTGAACGGGATGGAACCGTTCTGTGCTTCGCTTCTCCTGTTTGTGTCATATGTGGACCGCATGAAGGGACAAGGGGTCTCTGCACAGGCCATCACTAGATGGATAACATCTTGTATCAGGTCTGCATATGAGATAACTTTGGCTACACCTCCTCAGCAGCTATGGGTTCATTTGGTGAGAGCACAGGCAACGTTGGTAGCAGTCCTCAATGACATTTCTATATTAGACATTTGCAGGGCGGCCACTTGGTCATCCAGCCATACATTTGCAGACCATTATGTTATCACTGCATTTTCCAGAGCAGATATTAATCTCGGAAGAGCAGTCCTGCAGTGCCTACTCCGATAGACTCTGAGCCCCACCTCCTACAAGGGTTTCTGCTTGCGAGTCACCTACCTGGAACACGCGCCTGCATCCATGTGAAGAAGAAGAAATGGTTACTTACGGTATCGGTGGTTCTTTGAGATGTGAGGCAGACGTGTATTCCACGAAGCAGCCTCCATTCCTGCTGCATCGGAGTCTTTCCCTGGATGTTGAGTGCAAGGGAACTGAGTGGGGCTGGGGTGGTGCTCCCCATATAGCCCCGGGAGGGGCTACGGACATGAGGTGTGAGTGCTGCCCCTCTATGGGTACTGTACTGCTAGGCAAAAGTCTCTGACTCTATTAATGACTGGTCTAGAGAAGTTAGCATGGAAGCTTCTGTTCTCTGTACCTCATAACACAAGAACAAGGGGATATTCAATGACAATGAAAGGCAGAAAATTCAAAAGTAATGAATAAAGCTAAGATTTTGTCCTGGATATTTTTAGTAAAAGTCACAGGACAGGTCACAGGCAATAAAGAAAAATTCATGGAAGCCGGTGACCTGTCTCTGAGGTGGGGGCTCATAGCTCCAGGGCCCTCCTCCGCCTGCCGCTGGGAGCTGCGGGGTCCCCCCGGCCACCTATGGTGGCTCAGAGCTCAGGATACCCCACAGCTCCCGGCTGCCGCAGGCAGCAGTGGGACCCTGCAGCTCCCAGCCTCGGCAGGCTGAAGTCACGGAGGTCTTTGGAAGTCACTGATTCTGTGATTTCCGCGATCTCCATGACAAAGTCGTAGCCTTAGTAATGAAAGGAAATACTTTTTCACACAACATGTAATTAGACTGTGGAACTTACTGCCACTGGATGCTGTTGTAGCCCAGAACATAACATGAATCAAAGACAGATTGGATTTTTGTATGGCGATCCCGAATATCCAGGATTATAACTGTTAATGAGTAAACCGTAAAAGAGTATTAAAAGGGAGATAAAACATCTGGCTCCAGGGCTTAATCTCTAGCTATTGGAGACCAGGATGAGACGTCTATAGGGGTAGGTTATCCCATATCTGCCTGTGCAGGGTCCTTTTGAAGGCCCTGGTGCTGGTCCCTGCTGGAGACAGGACACTGGGCTGGATGGACAGTGTGTCTGATCCGGTCTGGCTGTTCCTTGTTCCTCTCACTATTTTCCAGTTCGTTTTCTTTCTGACTACTTTTCTCCCTTGTGTCACTGTCCCCCTTTCCCTCTCTCTGCCAGCCCACTCCTCTGCTTCTTTCTGTTTTATTCTCCCCCAGGCGCCTTCATGAGAGGTCTCTCTCCTCCTCTTCCCCCAGGATCTCCTCCCCCACTTATGGTCACTACCCTGAGGTCTCTCTTCTCATATGCACTTAGCCGAGCCCCTCTCCTCTCCGCTCCTCCTTAGGTGTGTCTCCCCTTTTGATCGCTGCCACCTCTCTGGGGGGCTTCCCTTCCACCTGGATCACTAGCCTTGGGATAAATCTCCCCCATACCTCTCCCACCAAGAGTCGCTCCCTGTCCCCTTTCCCTGCTTTAGGGGTCTCTGGTCCAGAAAAGACGGGAAAAGGAAAAATGATCAAAGAAAAACATTTTTAAGCAATTAAAAAAATCCACGCAATATTTTGAAAAATGTAAAGTGGGTCCATTTAACCAGATACCGTTCAACAGCCATCTGGGTTAGAGCATATCTTGCCTCCACTGTTTCCTCATGCTATGGCTGGCTACCCCTCTTGACTGGGCAGAATGGTGCCATTGTCTCTCCTCTTCATGTTTTGCAGCTGACATTATGGTAGACTACAGCTATGTGGAGCGCACTTCGTCAGTCATGCAGGCGCTGAAACACTTCCAGGAGAAATTCCGGAGCATGGGGCCTAGGAGATGAGTTACTGGGGAAGAGAAGAGAGAGGGAGGGGAAGTGTTAAACTGAGATGACTGAAACCTTCAATTCAGAGCTTATTGTCCCTGGGAGAGAATTTGCACCCTGGGGAGCTCAGTACAGTGAAGCCTGCTGAGATTAATGCAAATAAGCTTGTGAAAATAATAGAGCTGGTTGAATTTATTGGGTGAAGAGTAAATTTGCAAACAAATGCATTCTGGGGGGCGTCAAAACTAGTCATGAATTTGGGGCAAAGTCAGCAAATAGTTTCACCAAAACAAAACAATGCCGCAAACAAAAAATTAGGAAATATCAAAACTGTTTTGAAAAAAAAAATTGAAATATTTGGACTCATCATTTCATTTTCAAAAGGTCATTGTGATTTGACATTTCATTTAGGAAATGTTGGTTTCGGTTTGACATTCACAATGGTTCATTTTGAGCTGAATGAATTTTTTTAAAAATTTGTTTAGTCACCAAAAAAATTCAGTTTTGGTTCGAAATGAACCAATTTTTTTTTTATTTTTCCAGTTCAGCCTCGGAACCCAAAAATCCATTATTCCCTCAGCTCTAGAAGCACAGGTAGAGTTTGCTCTACCTGGTTGGACCAGTGAACCAGGTGGTCTGAGATCTTGCACCTGTGTCAGACCAGGAAGATGAAGCCTCCCCCAGTGCACCTGATCAGTTGTGTAGTGCGACACACAGAGGAAACTATTCTTCCTAAATCCCAGTAGAGCAAATGATAAACCAACTTGTATAAGAACTGGAGCTGGTAAACGAACACACTTCAGGTGCAAGCTAAACACAACAGCAGGCATCTCCGAAACAGAGTCATTTAAAGAAATATACCAGATTAAAGTATAATCATGGACCCATGCAATATTATCTCTCTGATATACTTCTGCTGCAAGTCAGATGCGAATCTGCCCACAGAAATGCTGGGTCACTACTCTCAGTGTATTTACTTATAGATTCTAGGACTGGAAGGGACCTCGAGAGGTCATCGAGTCCAGTCTCCTGCTCTCATGGCAGGTCCAAATACTGTCACCATCCCTGATAGGCATTTATCTAACCTACTCTTAAATATCTCCAGAGATGGAGATTCCACAACCTCCCTAGGCAGTTTATTCCAGTGTTTAACCTGACAGTTAGGAACGTTTTCCTAATGTCCAACCTAAACCTCCCTTGCTGCAGTTTAAGCCCATTGCTTCTTGTTCTATCCTTAGAGGCTAAGGTGAACAAGTTTTCTCCCTCCTCCTTCTGACACCCTTTTAGATACCTGAAAACTGCTATCATGTCCCCTCTCAGTCTTCTCTTTTCCAAACTAAACAAACCCAATTCTTTCAGCCTTCCTTCATAGGTCATGTTCTCAAGACCTTTAATCATTCTTGTTGCTCTTCTCTGGACCCTCTCCAATTTCTCCATATCTTTCTTGAAATGCGGTGCCCAGAACTGGACACAATACTCCAGTTGAGGCCTAGCCAGCGCAGAGTATAGTGGAAGAATGACTTCTTGTGTCTTGCTCACAACACACCTGTTAATGCATCCCAGAATCATGTTTGGTTTTTTTGCAACAGCATCACACTGTTGACTCATATTTAGCTTGTGGTCCACTATAACCCCTAGATCCCTTTCTGCCGTACTCCTTCCTAGACAGTCTCTTCCCATTCTGTATGTGTGAAACTGATTGTTCCTTCCTAAGTGGAGCATTTTGCATTTATCTTTATTAAACTTCATCCTGTTTACCTCAGACCATTTCTCCAATTTGTCCACATCATGTTGAATTATGACCCTATCCTCCAAAGCAGTTGCAATCCCTCCCAGTTTGGTATCGTCTGCAAACTTAATAAGCGTACTTTCTATGCCAATATCTAAGTTGTTGATGAAGATATTGAACAGAGCCGGTCTCAAAACAGACCCCTGCGGAACCCCACTTGTTATACCTTTCCAGCAGGATTGGGAACCATTAATAACTACTCTCTGAGTACGGTTATCCAGCCAGTTATGCACCCATCTTATAGTAGCCCCATCTAAGTTCTATTTGCCTAGTTTGTCGATAAGAATATCATGCGAGACCGTATCAAATGCCTTACTAAAGTCTAGGTATACCACATCCACCATTTCTCCCTTATCCACAAGACTCATTATCCTATCAAAGAAAGTTATCAGATTGGTTTGACATGATTTGTTCTTTACAAATCCATGCTTGCTGTTCCCTATCACCTTTCCACCTTCCAAGTGTTTGCAGATGATTTCCTTAACCACTTGCTCCATTATTTTCCCTGGCACAGAAGTTAAACTAACTGGTCTGTAGTTTCATGGGTTGTTTTTATTTCCCTTTTTATAGATGGGCACTATATTTGCCCTTTTCCAGTCTTCTGGAATCTCTCCTGTCTCCCATGATTTTCCAAAGATAATAGCTAGAGGCTCAGACACCTCCTCTATTAGCTCCTTGAATATTCTAGGATGCATTTCATCAGGCCCTGGTGACTTGCAAGCATCTAACTTTTCTAAGTGATTTTTAACTTGTTCTTTTTTTATTTTATCTTCTAATCCTATCCCCTTCCCATTAGCATTCACTATGTTAAGCCTTCCTTCAGACTTCTCTGTGAAGACCGAAACAAAGAAGTCATTAAGCATCTCTGCCATTTCCAAGTTTCCTGTTACTGTTTCTCCCCCCTCACTGAGCAGTGGGCCTACCCTGTCCTTGGTCTTCCTCTTGCTTCTAATGTATTGATAAAAAGTCTTCTTGTTTCCCTTTCTTCCTGTAGCTAGTTTGAGCTCATTTTGTGCCTTTGCCTTTCTAATCTTTCCCCTGCATTCCTGTGTTGTTTGCCTATATTCATCCTTTGTAATTTGTCCTAGTTTCCATTTTTTATGACTCCTTTTTATTTTTTAGATCATGCAAGATCTCGTGGTTAAGCCAAGGTGGTCTTTTGCCACATTTTCTATCTTTCCTCCCCAGCAGAATAGCTTGCTTTTGGGCCCTTAATAGTGTCCCTTTGAAAAACTGCCAACTCTCCTCAGTTGTTTTTCCCCTCAGTCTTGATTCCCGTGGGACCTTACCTATCAGCTCTCTGAGCTTACCAAAATCCGCCTTCCTGAAATCCATTGTCTCTATTTTGCTGTACTCCCTTCTACCCTTCCTTAGAATTGTGAACTCTATGATTTCATGATCACTTTCACCCAAGCTGCCTTCCACTTTCAAATTCTCAACAAGTTCCTCCCTATTTGTTAAAATCAAATCTAGAACAGCTTCCCCACAGTAGCTTTTTCAACCTTCTGAAATTAAAAGTTGTCTGCAATGCAGTCCAAGAACTTATTGGATAGTCTGTGCCCTGCTGTGTATTTAGTTGTCTAAAAAAAGCCTCATCCACCTCTTCCACCTGGTTAGGTGGCCTGTAGTAGACTCCTAACATGACATCACCCTTGTTTTTTACCCCTTTTATCCTAAACCAGAGACTCTCAACACTTCCGTCTCCTATGTCCATCTCCATCTCAGTCCAAGTGTGTACATTTTTAATATATAAGGCAACACCTCCTCCCTTTTCCCCCGTCTATCCTTCCTGAGCAAGCTGTACCCATCCACACCAACATTCCAATCATGTGTATTATCCCACCAAGTTTTGGTGATGCCAACAATGTCATAGTTGTATTTATTTATTAGCACTTCCAGTTCTTCCTGCTTTTTACCCATACTTCTCGCATTTGTATATAGGCATCTAAGATACTGGTTTGATCTTGCCTTCCAGTTTTGCCCTGACCCTCTTTTCTCTCTGCCATTATAGCTCACACTCCCTCCTATTTCCGACCCATCTCCCCGGTCTCCATGTTCTCCACTTACCTGTGGGCTTTGCTCACCTGTCCCTGTTGAACCTAGTTTAAAGCCCTCCTCACTAGGTTAGCCAGTCTGTGTCCAACTTCATATATTGCCCTTGTTCTTGCACTTGACATCAGGTCCTGTGTCTTGCACTGGATGCCAGCTGATTTCCAAGTGAAATTCAAGGTGCTAGTTTTGCCCTAATAAGCCTGACCTGCTTTGGATTCTGTCTACCTGAGAGTCTGCCTCTCTCCCATGTGATTCTGCAGCAGATACAGTCTCCAAGAGTTTGGAGCTGGCAAATCCTCAGGCTAAAAATGGGAGAACACCCTAACATGGGCCCACCCCAATTTTATCTGGAGGATATGTCTGCTCAATACTCCCAAGGCCTGTACAGGCTGCAGCACCAGGTGGGAGAGAGGCGGCCTCTCAAGTGTCAAGTTTTGTGCTGAGAAGATGGGTGGAGTGTGGCATAAAGGACATTGGCCACAGGGCCTGGTGAGCCAAGGCAGGACCTGCTGATGTTCTTACACACACTCTGTCTACTTGTTCAGGCCAAAATATTCAAATCCAAGTGCCTAAAGTCAGATACCCAGATCTGGATTTAGATACCAAAATAAACCTGGCCTGATTGGATATTTGCAACTGTAAAGAAAATACTTACATTCCTTTCTCTAGCGAGATGCTCCAGAAGGGCCTGGAATACTGTCGGAAGGTGCAAAGAGCCGATGGATCATGGGAAGGGTATGTAATGTTATGCAGTTATGGGGTATTGTAGTGAACTCCAAGTATAACGGGTGTTGGGGGCCATCCGACTGACTGTCAGGACCAAACAGATTTCCCAAGGAAGGACTGACACACATACAGTCAGGAAAGTGTAAATCCGCACTGACAGCAGGCATCCAGATGTGCAGTTTATGGGAGCGCAGAGCAGAGCCCACAGGGGAGGGAGCTGGGATCCATCCTTTCCCTCCCAATGGAGGGGCTCCTTCCTAGTGGCTGCTCTAAGTGCCGCGCAGGGGGCAGAGAGGAAGCAGCAGGGGCTCTCGGAGCAACTGGCAAATTACAGGGAGGAGGAAGTAGGTTAGATCTTGGGGGAAGGTTAGCAACACGATTCTTTGGGACCACCCGAAATGGAGTGGACTTGTTTTATATAAAGGAAGCCTGGGATGCTCGGGGGAATCTTCGTGCCATGATCAGCCTCAGGATGCAGGAGAGGAGTGTGGCAGGAGCCACACCTAGTCACCTATATTTAGAAAAGTTTTCCAAGGGACAGTTCTGTAAATTGTCCTGAGAGGAGGTGGCTGCTTTGTGTGCGTTGCGGTGAAGCGTAACATTTATACAGCAGCAGCTCATTCCATGGCACAGAGCCCCTGTGAGCTAAGCGCTGCTAGCTCCACGTGCCACTGTTAGAATCCAAGGTCAGGGCTGACCGGAGTCCCTTGCTGTCAGACCCTGTGTAGTGCACTAGAACAGACTCCGGATCTCCTCCATCCTGCAGGGCTCGCCAATCTGTCACTGACAGCCCTTCCGCCTGCCTGGCAGCTGGGAGGCAGAGCCAGCTCTGTCCATGGGGCCAGGATCCCACGTGTTACTGAGAGGTACAGTACGTCTGGAGAATGTAAAGTGACCACCTGGTGCAGGTGAGAACACACCTCACTCACACTCACAACTTAAATTATTCCTGTAAGCTTCGACGTAAGGGAAGGTCAAAGGAATTCTTCCCAAGTAAAATTAATGTGCTTGGGACTCGCATGGGACGACCTGTAAAGATGCCCTGCCCTCTACGGACGATTTGCAATACAGCACTGCCATCTACGGGACACTCTAGGGAACAGGGGGTGGGGGCAGAGGGGGGCGCGTTCAGACTATTCCCTCTCTCATCTGGCAACCTGATCAGTGGAACCAACGTGGCTGGACGCCCCCACAACCTGCCTCAGGAAGGGTCCTGGAACAAGGCATTGAAGGCAAGCCGCAGAACCACTGCATTCCAAGGCACAAATAGCAGAGCCAAGCCATTGCTCTGAACTCGCCCCAGAACAGCTGGGAACACAAGGTCCTGGCACTATCTGAGCGCACAGCCTGAATTGGAAGCAACAGAAGAGGTCAGAGAGCAGTGGTGCCATGAGCACGGGAAGTTACCTTCTTGTACAGTTTTAACACACAGCACCATCCCGTATCAATGTTTAAATTGCTAAGGTCCACAAAGGTATTTAGGCACCTAACTCCCTTTGAAATCAGTGGGAGTTAGGCACCTAAATAGCTCTGAGGATCTGGGCCCAAGTGAATGAGTTTGGCGGGTCACTTAGAAGGCCTAGTCATAGAGGGACTTATCTGCTTTGTGTGAGTCTAGAGAAACAAGGTGTGGGGCTAGTCGACCTGGCAGAGAGCAGAAAAATGGAGCATTCCTCTTAAGCAATTCCCTGGGCTTGTGAATGTAAATGTAAACCCCAACGCCTCCTTTGTAGTCAATAAATATGGTGTGGGTGTGGGATCTGGAACCTGAGCACATGACAAACTGTGCCTGAGTTTGACTGGCCCCTTAGTCCTCATCATACTGCCTCATCAGATGAATTGTATTGCGTGATCGCAGATTACGGGAGAAATTTCCATGCATGTTTTGGTGTGTGATCAAAGAACACATATTTGTTGCCTTTCCTTTTTCTCCCATGCTGCACGTCCTGGTTCCTGTGCTCATGGGGCTATGAGCTATTCTTTTAACTATTATTGAGTTATTTAATTATGTGTAGCAAAGGACTAACTCTTAACTGGTTAAGAAAAGAATAACTGTCCAGACCTAAAGTTACTGACTGATTCCAGTGGCAGATCACAAGGTTTCAAGGGTCCTGGTCTGACCAGGTCTGTTCCAGGCCACAGGCTGTGGGGGACCCTGGTCTGACCTGGTCAGTCTGTTCCAGGTTGCTGGGTGTGAGGGCCCTGGGTCTGACCCGGTCTGTCTGTTCCAGGTTGCTGGGTGTGAGGGCCCTGGGTCTGACCTGGTCTGTCTGTTCCAGGTTGCTGGGTGTGAGGGCCCTGGGTCTGACCTGGTCTGTCTGTTGCAGGTCACTGGGTGTGAGGGGCCCTCGGTCTGACCCGGTCTGTCTGTTCCAGGTTGCAGGGTGGGAGGGGCCCTGGGTCTGACCCGGTCTGTCTGTTCCAGGTTGCAGGGTGGGAGGGGCCCTGGGTCTGACCTGGTCTGTCTGTTCCAGGTTCTTGCAACTCCAGGTTTCCTACTTTAAATATTTTGCCGGTCATTTAAGAGTATTATTGATTCCTGTGTTTATTAACGAGGGAGCTGAACAAGCCCTCGCTGGCTCTGGGATGAAATGAATGCTGGCTAGGGCTGTACCTGTGGCTGGGAGAAGCCCTTTTCACACCTTCGAGGCGTTAAGGGGACACTGTCAGTTTACAATTCATGGTGAGGTATTTACAAAATGGCTGCTACAGTTCAGCTCCTCTGTCCATATTTAGGCTCTTTAATAAGTGGCCTGAGGCGGGGAGCTGCATTGCCACTGATTCCCGACTGAGGGGTTTGCCTCGGGGTCAGTGTGCCGAGGGAGCTCTGCCTGCCACGACAACCCCAAATCTACAGTGCATTCCGCTTGTTAGCAACCCCTCGGCTGGCAGCAAGAAGTTGCTGTGATGCAACAGTTGCTAATAAGCAGAAGGCAGGTTTGCGAGGCAGCAGGCAGGGATGGTAGGTCTCAGCACGGCCTTTCCTGGCTGCTGCCTCACAAACCTGCCTGCCGCTGGAGCCTTTCATCCAAAAACGTAGCTACCGAGCAGCATGCCACTTATCCGCTAATGTGGCTAATAGGCAGCACTAGCCAACTGCCATGAACATTCAAGTCAATGGGACAGGATTGGTTCCTGGCAAAATGTTGCTATTAACCGGAAGTTGTGACTATCCAGACGGCTATTAAATGGAATCAATCGTATTGGCAACTGGAGCCAGTCAGAGCAGACTGAAGGGCCTGGCCCAGGACCAGGCTCAAAGCCACCTTCGCTCACATACACCCTCCTGAGGGCACTGAGCATTCCTGGACCAAAGCCCAGGCTCCAACTTGGTGTTAAGGGTCTTGGGAGTTTGTGTTGCCCAGTGCTGCCTGATGCAGTCGAGGAAAGGGATTCAGCACATCTTCAGAAAACCCTTTAATGTATCCTCTACCAAAGCCATTGAGCCCAGGGGCTTTCCTGGCGTTCGGTACGGATTGACTGCAGTGGTCATGGCGATGAAAATTGCTGTTCAGTCAGGGCAGTAGGGAAGGAGGCTGAGTTTGAGACAATGGCAGAAAAGATTAGGGAGACTAACAAGCAGGTTCTTATAAAGAAGACGTGATCCTCTCTGTGCTGTATTGAGCAATGCTAGCAAGTTCTTTAGCAAGGATGTAGAAGTTGGATTTCTCAAAGAGTAGGGTGTGATTCCAGGCTGTAAATCAAGAAATTCTTGTAGTAGGGCTGTTATATTGACGGAGGATTGTGCAATAATAGACCTGAGCTTTAAGAATTTCCCAGGAGCTGGTTAGCTTGTCCAAATGAGGGCACTTGTCTCGGAGCAAGGAGAATGCTTATAGGGTGCCTGTAACCTGTAGCTACCATGTCTTTCTTTTCCATGTGACATTTTGCTGTCATGGTGACTGCAGCTCATTGCAGAGACAATCGCAGAAAAGATTAGGGAGACTAACAAGCGTGTTCTTATAAAGTAGTTATAAGAAAACACAGTCCGGGTATTATCTTCCTATGTAAGAAGGCAGTTCCAATAGGGTTTGTCATTCTTGGAATAGAATAGACTCCAGGAGTCTGCACCTGAGGGGCCCTACAGTGATAAGCTGCCAAAATCTGAACAACAGGTTCCCTCCTCACCCCACAAGGGGGTCGTGGCCCGTCCCCGCTCCCCGGGACTCCTGCCCCATCCAACCCCCCGCGTTCCTTGACTCCCCCCCCCGGACTCCTGCCGCATCCACCCCCATTCCCTGTCCCCTGACTGCCCCTGCTGCCCCATCCAACCCCTCTTCTCATTCCTGATGGCCCCCCGGGACCCCTGTCCCATCCAACCACCCCTTCTCCCTGTCCCCTGACTGCCCCTGAAACCCCTTTCCCCTGACTGCCCCTGCTGCCCCATCCAACCCCTCTTCTCATTCCTGATGGCCCCCCGGGACCCCTGTCCCATCCAACCACCCCTTTTCCCTGTCCCCTGACCACCCCTGGAACCCCTGCCCCTGACTGCCTCCTGCTGCCCCATCCAACCCCTCTCCTTCCTGACTGCTCCCCCAGGATCCCTTGCCCCCATTCAACCCCCCTGTTCCCCACCCTCTGACCACCCCGACCCCTGCAAATGCCTTGAGTTGTGGCCACGCGTCTTCTGGCTAATGAGGACTAGATTAGGGTCCTTTCGGAACCTGTCAGCTCTTCTTCTTTCTCTTTGTTGGCTAATGCAAGGCACTGCCGAGGCCAGGAGACCCTTCCTCCCACTTCTAGGCTGACAAACAGTTCTGCCTCCACACTTCTATCACCCCAGCTGAGTGGTGGAGTCAGCGGGACACCGGAGACCAAAGTGCAGGTAATGATCAAAGACTGAAAGAACCTGTGTTATTCATGTGTTTGATAGAGACGCACGCTGGATGTGTGACAACTCACTGGCAAAAAAACTTTTGGCCTAAGATGCTCTGGCCATAGAATATCATCCAGTGTTTCCTGTATCAACCCCAAAAACCCGTGACTGAGCTAGAAAGAGACATCCAATCTTGTTTTAAAGATTCCATGTGATGTCAAATTTACTACATCCCTAGGTGAGCTATTCCAGTGGTTAATTTCCTTCAGTAATACAAATTTATATCTTATTTCTAGTGTTAATTTAGCTGATTTCTACATTAATCCTTGGTAATCTGGACGCAATCAAACACATGCATTTAACACAGCCAAATGCAAGGTCGTACATCTAGGAACAAGGAAAGACTGTAGGATACAATTACAGGATGTGGCACTGTGTCCTGGACTTACAGAAGAGTAACTAGGGGTCATGGAGGAAACCAAGTGAATGAGCTACCAGTGCGATAATGCTGGGCCAAAAATGGTTAACACAGGCCTTGGAAATATAAATAGAAGTACGAACAGGAGTAGAGAGGTGCTATTACCTCTGCATAAGGCCTCCCTGAGACCATTTAAGAGTCCACCCTTTAAAAGGGATGTTGAAAAATTGGAGAAGGTTCCAAGTTGAGCCACAAGACTGCTCTGAGGTCTGGAAAACATGTCTTGCAATGCGAGACTAAAGGAGCTCAGTCTAGAGGTGACTTGATCACATTCTACAAGTACAGATGCAGGGAGAAGATTTCTGATAGTGGAGAGCTCCTTAATGTAGCACACAAGAGCAGAACAAGGGAGAGAGCCTGGCTGGGCTGAAGTTGGCTTCCCCCCAACCATCTCCAGACCCAGCAATCCAAACACCCCTTTGGGAAAACAGCCTTCTCCTGCTGCCAGCGTGTCCTGTAGCTTACATTGCTGCAGTGCTGAAGGTTCAAACCCCAATGATAATGCCCTGTGTGTGTTAACAATTGTATTTAATAGACTTTTAGTTTAGTTTTTACATTCTTAAAAAAACCACCTAGGAAATTACACTCAAACAGTGTAAACTGTTCAAAGAATGTTATTTAGGTTGCAAAGTCAAACACTCAGAAGTTGGGAAATGCCAGATCTTCAGTTTTCTATTCAATTTTAATTTGTCACCCCTGTGCATGCATTATGGTATGGTCTTTAATTACATGATCACATCTTATCTTACGCACAGGACCCCTGCCTCATTCGGTGCACAGACTGGATGTTACGTGGGCTAGTGTAAAGCTGGCTGTAAACACGTGTCCTGAGGGCAGCCCCACAAGTGGCCACCACCTCAGTTTCCATCTTAATTCCTCAGATAAACTCAGTTCAGCCTTCAGAGTATTTCAATAGCCCTTTTTGCGGGGTTTCCTTCTTACCCGAATCCCCCCAGTGCAGCCCAAACAGTACATTCGTCCCAACAGTCCAGCACCAAGCCCAGCTCCAGTATCTCTACCACGCCCCAGCGCCCAGGTGCAGCGCTGGCTGCTCTCCCCCATCCTAGCTTCCAGGTCTGGCTCCAGTGTCTCTCCCCACACCTCACCCCAGACCCTCTAGCTTGGGTGTTTCTCCACCCTGTTTCCTTGCCAGGCAGGGCTCCATCTCTTGCCTGGTGACATCAGTGGACACACCCCTGCATCACTCCCCAGCCTTTAGCCATCTGAGTTCAGGTCTCTGGTTCAGAGAGCCAGCAGGCACCTTCCTCTGCTGTTCTCAGCCTTCAGCCCTCTCTAGGCTCTCTGGCCTGTGGAAGTTTGTAGGTGACCCCCTGCCTGCCTGTCTGCAGCTTTCACCAGCCTGCTCTGGCTCCGCTGGGGAACTGACTGCTCCCCCTTCAGGGACAGCCCCCCTGAAAGCTCGGCGCCCAGCTCTGCTCTGCCTCTGAGCTGCCGTTACTCTCTGGGTTCTCTTCCTTTCTGCTCTGGGCCCTCAACTCTCCCTCTCAGGGCAGGTCTACACTACCACTTAAGTCAATATCACTTACATCACTTAGGGGCATAAAATAGCCAGCCCCCGAGTGACGTAAGTTACAGCGACCTCAGCAGAGAGGGCTCTCTCGTCGGCATAGAGCATCTTCCCCAGACGCGCTGCAGTGGCATTGGAGCTAGTGTCGACTAGCTCTAAGTTCTCATTGGGGTTTGCTCCAGGGGCAGCCCCACCCTTCTCATTACACCAAAGTAGGGTGCACCTGGACTGGAACAGGAGAGCTGAACCCAATTGCTTTTAAGTGGGGGCCACATACTCAGATATGCATGTATATTGATCTTTTAACCATAGCAAAACTCTTCTTTCTTTTTTCTTTTTATTAATAAATCTAAGATTTAGTTAATAAGGATTGGCTGTAAACGATTTAGTTAATAAGGATTGGCTGTAAACATGTATTTGGATGAGATCTGAAATATTCATTGACCTGATAGGCAATGTGTCTCATCCCTTGGATTGGTAGAACTTTAACTACAGTGAATAAGATTGTTAGTAATCTCTCACTATTCAAGATTTGGCAGTCTGGATGGGAGCCAAAGGCTGCATTGCTTAAAGGAAATAGCTTTTGTCTTTTCGGTAACCAGCGTGGTATTACAGACGCTGTTTTACTGGCTTGGTGAATCTAAGTATAGAATAGTATCAGGGGGTAGCCATGTTAGTCTGTATCTACAAAAACAACAAGGAGTCTGGTGGCACCTTAAAGACTAACAGATTTATTTGGGCATAAGCTTTCATGGGTAAAAACCTCACTTCTTCGGATGCATAGAGTGAAAGTTACAGATGCAGGCATTATATACTGACACATGGAGAGCAGGGAGTTACTTCGCAAGTGGAGAACCAGTGTTGACAGGGCCAAGTCAATCAGGTGAATGTAGTCCACTCCCAATAATAGATGAGGAGGTGTCAATTCCAGGAGAGGAAAAGCTGCTTCTGTAATGAGCCAGCCACTCCCAGTCCCTATTCAAGCCCAGATTAATGGTGTTAAATTTGCAAATGAATTTTAGTTCTGCTGTTTCTCTTTGAAGTCTGTTTCGTAAGTTTTTTTGTTCAATGATAGTGACTTTTAAATCTGTAATAGAATGATCAGGGAGACTGAAGTGTTCACTTACTGGCTTATGTATGTTACCATTCCTGATGTCCGATTTGTGTCTATTTATTCTTTTGCGGAGGGACTGTCCAGTTTGGCCAATGTACATGGCAGAGGGGCATTGCTGGCACATGATGGCATATATAATATTAGTGGCTGTGCAGGTGAATGAGCCCTTGATGGTGTGGCTAATGTGGTTGGGTCCTCTGATGATGTCGCCAGAGTAGATGTGGGGACAGAGTAGGCAATGAGGTTTGCTATAGGGATTGGTTCCTGGGTTGGTGTTTCTGTGGTGTGGTGTGTAGTTGCTGGTGAGTATTTGCTTCAGGTTGGGGGGTTGTCTGTACACAAGGACTGGCCTGCCTCCCAAGGTCTGTGAGAGTGAGGGATCATTTTCCAGATAGGTTGTAGATCGTGGATAATGTGCTGGAGAGGTTTTAGCTGGGGGCTGTATGTGATGGCCAGTGGTGTTCTGTTATTGTCCTTGTTGGGCCTGTCCTGTAGTAGGTGATTTCTGGGTACCTGTCTTGCTCTGTCAATCAGTTTCCTCACTTCCCCAGGTGGGTATTGTAGTTTTACAAATGCTTGATAAAGATCTTGTAGGTGTTTGTCTGTGTCTGAGGGGTTGGAGCAAATTCGGTTGTATCTTAGGGCTTGGCTGTAGACAATGGATCGTGTGATGTGTCTTGGATGGAAGCTGGAGGCATGTAGGTATGTATAGCGGTCAGTAGGTTTCCGGTATAGGGTGATGTTTATGTGACCATCACTTATTTGCACTCAGTATCCAGAAAGTGGATCATTACAGAAGCAGCTTTTCCTCTCCTGGAATTGACACCTCCTCATCTATTATTGGGAGTGGACTACATCCACCCTGATCGAATTGGCCCTGTCAACACTGGTTCTCCACTTGCGAAGTAACTCCCTGCTCTCCATGTGTCAGTATATAATGCCTGCATCTGTAACTTTCACTCTATGCATCCGAAGAAGTGAGGTTTTTACCCATGAAAGCTTATGCCCAAATAAATCTGTTAGTCTTTAAGGTGCCACCAGACTCCTTGTTGTTTAAGTATAGAATAAACTGCCAGTTGTGGGGATTGTCTGCCCTATTCCTTGCAGTTTGCCCTGAATAAGTATTCTCAGTGTGGCCCCTCTCGGCACCACGGTCACAGATGGATTTCCTCACGAAAACTCAGTAACTGGCTTGGTGGCTTTTATCCAGATTCCTGGCAGGGCTCCTCTTGACCATATGGCTGGGAGTACTGAGAGCAAGAAGAGCCTTTTGCACCAGACAGCTGGTACATTCTGATGGTAACAGCAGGTGCTGTTTTATGTAACAGGACTTGACAAATCCCATTACAACCCCTCGTTGGTCATCTGACAATGAACCTTTTGACTCAGATGTCCATCCTGACAGGGATCCTGCTGCTGATTAACCGCAATTTCTGTCTCTTCCTCCTCAGGAAACGTGTGGGGTGTTCAGTAGGACCTGTGCAATAAGCTACAGTTCATATCGGAATGTCTTCCCCATCTGGATACTGGGCCACTTTTCATGCCTTCCCCCAGGGAGTTCACTTGCCGGTCAGCTAATGCCGGGATCATCAGAACGCGAATAAGAGCATGGACCGTACCAAGGCACTGCATAAGAGCTGCTGCCTGGATAAAAATGCATGTGACATGCTCTTGGCTATAGAACAATGTAATTGAAGACTGACCTAGGCCTTAAAACACATATTGCAGTGTTTTCCTGTACTTTATTTTATTACCAAAAGTTTGTTGTTTGGCGTGTGTGATGTTGCATTGCATAATGCTTTATAGAAATATGCTTATGAGTGTAAATATGACATAACTGGAATATGTTTTATGCTAGATATGCCATGTAACATATCTTTGTAAAGGTTATGATCTACTGAATATATTCATCCTATTTGTATGCATGTATCATTTTTATATCTGAAGTTATGAGCAGTGGCTCTATGCTTGTTTAAAGTGTTTGCTGTTGGAAGCACATGAGGCAGATTTGGTCAACATAGTGTGAGGGGTTATTCAAGTAACTGGGAATACTTAACTAACAATGGACTTCGGGAGACACCAGTCCACATCTGAGCTTTCCTGGGAACATTCAAACTAACGTGTAAACAATGACGTCGGCCTGCAAAAAGCAGAATCATCCACAGACATGTGACTTGCCCAGGTGGCTACAGACTCCATCTTGTTGCTGTGATCTTGCACAGGAGAACAAAGGGGTTTCCGCCACGAGAGAGAATATAAAAACCCCTGGAAACCACTCCATTTTGTCTTCAGCTGGCTCAAAAGATAGTCTCTCCAACCCAAAGAGATGCCTGAAAGAAACTGTAACAAAGGACAGTAACTACGGGGATGTGAGTGATTGCTGGACCCAGACTAGGAAGGAGTCTAGTCTGTCAAAGAAGCTTATTGGAACATCTCTGAGGGTGAGATTTACCTGCATTTAGTTTCCCACTGTATTAGGCTTAGTCTTGCGTGTTTTTGTTTTATTTTGCTTGGTCATTTACTTTGTTCTGTCTGTTATTACTTGGAACCACTTAAATCCTACTTTTTATATTTAATAAAATCACTTTTTCCTTATTAATTAACCCAGAACAAGTAATTAATACCTGGGGGAGCAAACAGCTGTGCATATCTCTCTATCAGTGTTATAGAGGGTGAACAATTTATGAGTTTACCCTATATAAGCTTTATACAGAGTAAAATGGATTTATTTGGGGTTTGGACCCCATGGGGAACTGGGTATCTGGGTGCTGGAGACAGGAGCACTTCTTAAGCTGTTTTCAGTTAAGCCTGCAGCTTTTGGAAACATGGTTCAGACCTGGGTCTGTTTTTGCAGCAGGCTAGTCTGTCTGGCTCAACAAGACAGGGTACCGAAGTCCCAAGCTGCCTGGGAAAATGGGCTCAGAGGTAGTCTCAGCACATCAGGTGGCAGTCCCCAGGGTGTTTCTGTGACCCAACCTGTCACAGCGTGTGCTTCCTAATTATTTCTACACTGATTGTTATTAATGCAACTTATGAAAAGCAGCAGCTCTCTCTGCATCTGACACGCACTAAATATACTATCAAATGGTTATCACTGTGGTCATCATTGTCTTATTGGTACCTGTGCTTCCTGGCTGTGTGTTGTATCCATCTGTGTTTTCTGTCTTACCCTGCAACCCCAATACCTACGTGGGCCTAGGACCAGGCCCTGCAGCCTGGGGAGTTGCTGGCCTAGGGCTTCCCAGCCCCCAAGGCCATTCCCCAGCCCTGCCTCACTCTAGGTGCCCCGTGAGCTCCCTGCAGCCAGGCCTGTCTCTCTCTCCTGTCAGAGGGAGACTCCTCAGCTTCTGCCTGCCCTGGCCTTCTTATCAGGCTGAGTGGCTCCGTTTGGGGCGTGGCCCCAGCTGCAGCCACTTCCCAAATCAGCCGGGGTTTTACCCCCTTACACAGCCCCAGCCCCTTCTTAACCTTCTTTTTGTTAAGCTAAATAGATTGAGGTCCTTGAGTCGATGACTATAAGGCATGTTTTATAATCCTTTAATCAGTCTTGTGACTCTTCTCTGGACACTCTCCAATTTATCAACATCCTTCTTAAATTGTGCACCCCAGAACGGGACACAGCATTCCAGCAGTGATTGCACCAGTGCCAAATACAGAGATAAAATAACCTCTCTGCTCCTACTTGCGATTCCCCTATTTAGGCATCTGGTCACCCTATTTCTGTATGCATTTCCCCAGGTTTTTTTGTAAAAATCAAAATTGAACTGCCCCAGAAATTCTGTCATGTGGAATCATCGTGAAACTCGCATGGCTCCAACCCTGCCGATGAATCTTTAGATCCACTGCACAGACTTCTGCCACTTGAGCTAATGGAGTAAGTGATGGCAGAGGCAGTAGGTTGTCATCCTATATGTGATATATCAGCTCTATAGGGGTGTTGCTGGCCCAGAGGGCCCCGAGGGGGCAACAGGGTTCGTTGCCCGGTGTGCGTCGCACCAATAGACACACCAGGGTGGAGAAGCAAACCAAGTTTATTCGAGATCTCGAAAAGGCACTCAGGAGACCAGCATGTCTCAAATCATAAGCGCAGCAAATACAAGCAAGTTTTCCCTTTTATATTCCAAGCTGTTTTCAGTAAGCCTTTTGTTCTGGTTTCTTCCTACCCCTCCCTCCGCGACAACAGTTACAGCAGGCAGTACATTAGAAAAGTTCCCATTCGCATGCTTATCTTCGACCTTGCAAGCTCTACGCACTAGGCCTTTCCCTCCCCCTTTCCCCGCATTATCACAAAAAGTTCTGCTAGTGTGAGCGAAACTGCAGCTGTCTGCTAGAAAAAGCTGACCATTACATATTCTGCTTCAGCATTAAGCTGTGAGCATGTAGGTAGGTGAAAGTTCACAAGATGGAGTTACTGTGGCTCACTTAGACCCAGAGCAGGGGAGTTTCATCGGCACTTATGGCCTTCCACTCCCCCGAGTTACCTGGTAGCTATGTCTAGTGACGTCAACAATTCCCTCCTTTGAGAACACTCAACAAACCTTTGGCAGAGTTTTCTCATACTCTAAAGACAACATGCGATTAAGTTCCATGCAATTGGGATCATCAATGAGAGAGTATAAAGGAACTTCTGGGGAATGGGAGGTACAAATCTTATGTATGAGCACTTTACAGCAAGCTAGCAAAAGGAAAAGAACAAAACATATCACAACACCTGTGAGCAAGATGTGAACAATGCCTCCCCCTAGTCCTCCTAGACCAGGTAACCAGCCCCAAAGGGAATCAAAAATAGTGGGTTCTCCCTTCCTGGGCCTTCCACTGGTTCAAGACCTGTTCAGCTGACAAGATGTGCATGTTAATATCCTGTGAAAACTCTGGGACATAGGTACAACATTCTTCTCCAATAAGGGCACAGACCCCGCCCCGTGAGGCTAACACATAATCTAGGGCCTGGCGGTTTTGTAGAGACAGCAATCGAAGCTGGTACAGCTCAGAGCTTATGCCTTTTTCTATGGTTAGGGTATCATTGGCAAACTGAGTGAGAAATTTAGAAAGTCTTCTGTAGAGTTGGGCTAGCCGTCCCACCCCATAAGTAGGGAGGAATATCATTCCAAACCTGTCTTCTTCTCCGATGGGTTCAATGGTAGCTCTCAAGAATCGATAGTACCGAGGGTGACCTGAGGGAGCCTGGGATAGAACACGGAGGGGAGGAGCGAGATAGCCTTTGTAACAGCTACCATGCCAAGCATGAGGAAGCCATTTGTAGGCACTATTACCACAAATCCAGAATGCTTCACCATAACTAGCCTTTCCATTGTTACCTTGTAGGTCCCGTAGGGTGGCTTGTGGGGAAAGGGCAAAGAATGCAGTGCCAGTTTGCCAACTGGTGGCATTTAGTACAGGAATAGTGAGACTTATACCAGGACTAATATAAAATTTACACCTACTAATGCCTGCAAACCAGATATGATTACTTGTACTGGCTTGCTGATAACATATGAGACCAGTGGGTGGAGGGCGTAGACGAATAGGCTGTGGCTTAAGAGTGCTACTATAGTGGGAATCCCAGGAGCCATTGTGTAGGCCATAAGGAGCTTCTGCTGTACAGTTGGATCCCAACTTAAATTGTCAGAGGTGCTGCTGCTGGTAACCATCCACCTTTGACAAAAGTCTGACCAATTTTGGGGAACTACTCTCCAGAGCAATCCAGCCGAATGGTGGGGAGACTGGGCACATATCCAACAGTGGGAGAGATTGAACTCATGGGCAAAGGCAATTTTCAGGGCCTCATAGGTATTGGTAGCCATGTCTGTAGGGATAGCTCCCCATCCTGCATGCGAGGTGGGTGAAACAGTAGGTAACAGAAGGATTGCTTCTGTGACAAAAAGGAATGTTGTGAGAGACCCTAAACCTGAATCTATATTGTGATTACAACAACCCCAATGCCCAGAAGATAAGAATCAGCGACACTAAACAAATCAAGAAATTAAAGGACCAGGACCATAGGCTAGGTCGGCCTACTGTGAATAGACAGAACCAATGCTCAGGGTTCTCGCGGGGAGTGCGCTGTGGCTGTTCAGAGAGATCACCAGGCATTCCCAGTGACCCTTACTGTCTTTTGAATAACAGCTTAAGTCCCAAATCGTCACTGGCAGTCTTCTCTGCAGGCTGGACAGTTCACTGTTCAGGAGTGGGTACTGCTTTCAGTCGAGAGTGATGAATCCAGTTCTTGTGCCCTTCGACCTTTGCTGCCGTGTGGGAGACCAGCAGGACGGTGTGGGGTCCCTTCCACTTCTCTTGGAGAGGTTCGTCCTTCCAGGTCCGAACGAGAACGGAGTCACCAGGCTGTAAGGAGTGGACAGGGGCATCCAGCAGAAGAGGCTGTGAATCTTTGGTGTATCTGTGAAGAGAAGAAAGAACAGCAGACAGAGAGCACATGTACTGAGACAAGAAACCACACCCCATTTCCCACTCTCCTGCCAGAACCGGTGTACCGTTCAGAGGCCATGCCCTTCCAAATATAATCTCGAAGGGACTAAGCCCTAACCTGCCCTTGGGGAGAGCGCGAATATGGAGTAACACAAGGGGCAAAGCATCAGGCCACCTACGAAAGGCCTCCTGACAGACCTTTGAGAGGTGTCGCTTAAGTGTCTGATTTGTGCGTTCCACTACTCCACTGGCTTGTGGTCGCAAGGGTGTGTGGAGCTTCCAGAGGATTTGCAAGGCACTTGATATCTTTTGAACAACTTGAGATGTGAAGTGTGTTCCGTTATCAGATTCCATCCACTGGGGGAGTCCGAAGTGAGGAATGATCTCCTTGACAAACGTAAGAGCCACCGTTTTGGCAGTGTTGTTACGACATGGGAAGGCTTCGGGACATCCGCTGAATCGATCCACCAAGACAAGGAGGTACCTGTACCCTTGGGTCCTGGGAAACTCAGTAAAGTCTATTTGCCACACCAATCCTGGGCCTGGGGTAGGTTCCAGAGTGGCTGGCAATACTGCTACTCCTGGTCGAGGTTATTCTTTTGGCAGATTAAACATTCAGCCTGTATCTGTGGTGCTAGGGGTTTAAGTCCAGAGGTTAGAAAATATTTATTCATAAGCTGGATAAGAGCCTCTCTGCCTGAGTGGGTGGTTTGATGCAGTTTCTGCAACACTGGTCGGATCAGGCCCATGGGCAGGAGGATTTTTCCCTCTGTGGAATAAAGCCATCCCTCCTTTTCCTGGAGACCGAGCCTGTCAGCCAGGTTTCTGTCCTCTTGGGAGTACTGAGGGGCTGCAAGCTCACCTACTGATGGGATGAGGGCATGCATTTGGGCATTCTCCTCTGGTGGTGATTTCAGGGTAGCAGCACGCTTGGCTTCCCTGTCTGCTCTGGCATTGCCCTTGGTTACATCTTGATCTTCCTTTTGATGGGCTCTGCAATGCACCACTGCTACTGCTGAGGGGAGTTGTACTGCCTCTAACAGCCGGAGAATTTGAGACCCAAGCGTAACCAGGGAACCTTGGGCTGTTAGCATTCCCCTTTGCTTCCACAGACCAGCGTGAGCATGCAATACCCCAAAAGCATACGTTGAGTCAGTAAAGATATTAACCCGTTTGTCTTTTGCCAGCTCGAGTGCACGAGTCAGGGCCACTAGTTCAGCAAGCTGGGCAGATGTCCCAGCAGGGAAACTTTCAGCTTCCACGGTATCATGAAGGGTCACAATAGCATAACCCGCCCTCCTTTGCCCATCTACAACGGCACTACTGCCATCCGTATACCATTCCAAGTCAGCATTTGGGAGTGGCTGATCTTTTAAATCTGGGCAGCTGGAGTAGTGGGCATCTATGATTTCCAGACAGTCATGTTCCTGCTTTTCTGTCTCTGGTAGCAGTGTAGCTGGATTAAGGGAGGGACAGGTTTGCAGGGTAACTTCAGGATTCTCTAACAGTTTTGCCTGATACCGAGCAACCCGAGCCTGTGTGAGCCAGAGACCACCCTTAGTGTCCAGCAGGGCTCGGACCATATGGGGAATATACACTTGCACAGTTCCTCCCAGTGTCAGTTTTTCAGCTTCCCCAAGCACTAAGGCAGTGGCTGCGACCGCCCTCAAGCATGCTGGTCACCCCTTTGAAACTTGATCCAGTTGTTTAGAGAACTATGCCACGGGACGTTTCCAGGTGCCTAATAACTGAGTAAGCACTCCCAGGGCTATCCCTTTCCTTTCATGCACATACAGTTGGAACGACTTAGAGAGATCCGGCAGACCCAGGGCTGGGGCTTCCATCAGCTTCCTTTTCAAGATTTTAAATGCCCTGTCCGCTTCTGGGACCAGTGAAAGGGGTCATGATCCGCTCCCTTAACACATTCATACAGAGGTTTAGCCCACAGTCCAAACTCTTTGAGACAAGGGATTAGACCCATGGCAGCAATTAGCAAGTCATCTACATATTGCAGGAGCAGGGCTCTGTCTGAATTATTCCACTCCTCCAAGTCTCTGGTCAGAGCCTGGCCGAACAGAGTGGGGGAATTTTTAAATCCCTGGGCCAATACTGTCCAGCAAAGCTGCTTTTTAACCCTTCTGTTGTCCTCCTTATGCCTTGCAGTATTTTGCAGATCTCATAGTTGCTTGGGCACATTCAGGCCCCCCTTTTCTTGATTGTCAGCCAAGTCTTAGCTGTGAACAATGTCCTTGGATGGGGCCAGCATCTTATCTTTGGACTGAGCTTGCTAGCTATATTTTCCAGTTAACTCGTTCTGTTCTTTTTCCTTCTCCCTTTCTTGACTTTTAACCTCCAAAGGAACCTTCCACTCTTCACTCATACACCTTTTCCCAACAATGAACACATACACATTGCCTTTATACACCCTTCCAGTAACATAACTTCTATACAGAGCTTTGGAGCAACAAACCAGGACAAGCACACCCACTTCTGAGGATTCTACTCGGTACAACCTCTGGTGTCCAATAGCTTTCCTTTTTAAAACCTTAAATGCCTTCTCTGTGCCTCCTCCTTAGCCTTGGCTATAACCTAATTCCGCTCCACCTCAGACAACAAGGTTCTCATCAGTATATTGCAATCATCCCAGTCAGGCTTATGGCTTGCTAGACACCCTTCAAAGATTGAAATAAACCGATTTGGATTCGTTGAGAATTCCCCTGCTTCTGCCTTAAAGGCAGCTAGGTGCACTGGGTTAAAAGGCACATGAGAATACACTGGCACAATCTGGGCTGCACGATCCTGTGTTCCTGGACGGGCTACCACATTCTCAGTAATCAACGGATACAATCCCACCGAGGGGGTACTCTCTAGAGCCTGTGGGAGTGCTGGAGCCGAAGGGGACACCGATTCTGCCATTACAACTGTAGGAGGGTGCTGGGGATTAGCAGCAGGTACTACCGAGTCTGTCGGAGTCAGATGGCACTTGTGCAAAATATCAGGCCTATTTCTTAACAGCATAACCGTATACGCATAGAGATGTTCATTCCATTTACCTGTTCGCCGGGAACATTGCTGGGGTGGTGTCAGGGCTGGTCTGCAGAGGCATTCTGGCTGTTATGTGCATTCTGTCTTGGCTTCACTGGAGAAGTGTCTTTCCCGTCTCTAGGAGGAGGGTCTGTGATCAGAGGCCTTGGTGAAAGGGAAAGAAATCATGGTAGAAACGTACGCCTGCACTGCCACCTCTCCGCCATTGTCTAGGCAGGTTTCCCTATTCCAGCGGAGGTGAGGGGGACCCAGAGGAGCACTAGGAAACGAGGGAGAATGTTCAAAACTGGCTCATTTTCTGTGTCTCGCCTTCAACCTATTAAACAAAATCCCTGAAATCCCACCAGCCCCCAAGCTGGCCCCTGGGAGGGAAACACTCTGATTTCATAAGCAAATCAAGCCCCGCTTCATCGGCATTTCTGGGGTGACTTTAGCTCCGGCAGTGCCGCCGTACTGAATCACACAGCAACGCAACGGTGGGTGTTCGAAGTACTCGGCGTTGGCGTCATTCTGCCCCCCCTTGCCTTGACGAGAGCACTTGCCTATGGCTTCAGCGGGGACAGGCTAGGCCATGGCTGAGTGCTTCTGAAGCTCCCCCGCAGCATCCAGAGCTTGGCCTGGTGCTCCCTTACATGTGGGAAACGGCTCAGAGCTATGCTGAGAGCTGGAGCTGCAGTGCCGTGGAGGCCAGCACGTGGCGTGACCAGAGCCCTCCTTCACCATGGGGAGACCACTAGAGTGAGGGGCTGGGAGCATTTTGTTCCCTTTTCCCAGCAGCATGGCCCAGGGCGGTTGCTTTTCAGTTAGTTTGCTCAGTTAGCTCTAACCCCCTGGGTAGGTTTGCCCCAATAAAACCAGTCTCGGTTGATTGCACGAGCGCTCGGCCATGTCTGACTTCCCTGCTCTCTGTATGTGGCAGGCACGTGGAAGACAAATGGACGGTGTTTGGCACAGCGCTCAACTACACGTCCCTGAGGATCCTGGGGGTTGGGCCCGATGACCCGGACCTCGTGAGGGCTCGGATCAACCTCCACAGCAAAGGTCAGCATGTGGCTGGAGCTCTCTGGCATCCTGTCCTCCCCCCAGCAGCCATGGGGCTGGGACTGTTGAGAAGGGCTTGCCCAGCTCCGAAGGGGTGAGTGGTAGGCGAGGGGACATGCGGCCAGAGTGGCATGAGCCTTTGCAATGGCTTGTCCTTGGCTGTATGGCAGCATGTGCAGTTCGCACGTTAGTTTCTGCCCTGCCGCCCTTAGCTTCTCCCAGCGTGGCCTGGCTGTCGCAGCACGTGTGGCATGTCACAGCCCATGCTGCATCCTGCTGTGCCAGCACCCTGCCGCGCTTACCTTCTGGGGTGACGGTGAAACCTCAGCTCCTTCACTGGTTGCAAACGCTTCCCAGGTGTCGTTTCTGAATGGCTGTGTCTGTCGGTGTGTAGTGCCCGTTGTGTGCCCGCCGCACCGGCTTGCCGCTCTCCAGGGTCCCTGGCCTGCCACACGACCAGACCAGACCAGGATTCAGGAGCCTCTGTTCATGCCCTGTCACATGGCAGGGTCCGTGTCCCTGGCCCCCGTGGCTGCAGTCAGAGCCCAGATCTGTGTCTGTCTCTCCAGGGGGTGCTGTGGGAATCCCGTCCTGGGGGAAGTTTTGGCTGGCCGTCTCGAACGTTTACAGCTGGGAGGGAATGAACATGCTGTTCCCTGAGCTGTGGTAGGTGCTATTCTGTATCTGCAGAGTGTATTGATTTTCAGTCCCAAGCCACAGCCCTGTCCCCTCGCAGCAGCACCCAGCAGAGAGCCTGACGCCGAACACCAGGAACCTGAGAGTAATCCCCGGCCTGCACCAGTCCCCCATTCTCCCACTCAGCCTGGGCCAGGAGGCTTCGGGCACGGAAACCAGGCACCATTCCTGGCACGGGGCGTGGGCTGATGCGGGAGGGATGTTCTGTTGATGACCTTCCCTCCCCCATCCAAGCTCGGCCCACCTGCTCGACCTCCAGCCTTCCTGCCCTCTCTGCCAGCCTCCAGACCCACACGTTGCGCTTTCCCCAAGTCCCTCCCTCCTGGGGCTGAACCTGTCCTGGGTCCTGACACAGTTCCTCCCCATTTGGCATGCCACGGCTGTCCCTCTCCTGGAGCTGGGCGTGCCGCAGACTCCCCCAGCCCTCAGGGACAGCTGGTGCCTGAGCTGGCCGTGGGGCCAGGAGCAGGGGGCAGTGTGAAGCGAGGGAGTTCAGGCAGCTGGCTGATTACAGGGAAACTAGTGGCAGCATTGCCCACTGGCATGTTCCCCGCTGGAGAGGCTGTTTATTCCCTGCGCCTCCCTCCGCACCCCGTTAACACGAACCACAGGGAATCAGATGCAGTCTGTTGGCAGAGGCCCTGTCCAGGATAACAGCCTTGCTGGGTTGCTGGGAGAGCCCAGAACGCTGTCCTCGGGCGGGAGGAGACAGTCTCCTGGCTCCAAACGAGGGCTCCAGCTTCTCTTCCACGTCCCCCACACCCAAGGAGCACAGAGCAGCGATCGCCTGGGGTCGGTGCGTTGTCCTGTAGGGCTGCTCTAACGCTGAGGCAGCGGCTATCCTGGGCCCCGGGTGTCTCCTGGGCACATTACCCCTCTGACTGCCCACACCCCTGTCCTTAACTGTGCCGTGTCCCTGCGGCTCCCCACTCCCCATCCCGCACACTGCTGACAACGTCCCTCTGTTGTGTGACAGGCTGCTCCCGGCGTGGATGCCAGCCCACCCCTCCACGCTGTGGTGTCACTGCCGCCAGGTGTACCTGCCGATGAGCTACTGCTATGCCACGCGCCTGACTGCCGAGGAGGATGAGCTTGTCCAGAGCCTCAGACAGGTAAATGAACTCCCTGAGCACCCTCCCCACTCCTCACCCTGTGTAACGGTGGCCTGGAGACCCTTCCCACCATGGCCCAGCTGTGGCTAGTTGCATGGACCCGAATCTCCTCATTGGGCGCAAATCCCAGGGGCTGCAGCCCCTGGCAGTGCTTTGGTGGAGATCCCTGTGGGCTCGTTGTGATGTGATCCCCACATCAGCCCCTTGTTCCCCTGTCCCACCAGAGCTTCTGGGGCTTCCCCTTGCCTGGGCACTAACTGCGACGGCCCTGAGCCATGTCTCAGCAGCCCCGTGTCTGACACCTCTGTCCCTCATCTCTGTTACCAAAGAGGAGCACAGGGGGGGGAATCTCCCCTCATTCTCTGTGGTGAATCATAGAATATGAAGGGACCTCAGGAGGTCATCTAGTCCAACCCCCTGCTCAAAGCAGGACCAATCCCCTGACAGATTTTTGCCCCGATCCCTAAATGACCCCCTCAAGGATTGAACTCACAACCCTGGGTTTAGGAGGCCAGTGCTCAAACCACTGAGCTATCCCTCCCCCCTGAAGACTTTAGCAACCCTGCTGCTCAGTGTCTCGTCCTCTCTGGTTGTTCCACTCACCCTCTGCTGATCTAGCAGGGCCAGCGACTCTCACCAGCTTTCTGGTTCTCCGAGACTTACAGAAGTTCCTATTTGCTGCTGGCCATTCTGGTTCCCTCTGAGCCTCCTTACGCCTTCCCTGTCACAGCTGATGCTTCTGTACGTTGACGTAGTGTGGGCTGCATTTCTGCTCCTTCAGGGGGATGTTGCTTGAGTGAGCCACGTGGTCCTTCCATGCTTTCCCTTTCGCTTAGGGCTGAGGTACGACTGGCCCGTGCTGAGGTACGACTGGCCCGGGCTGGGTTGGGCCCCTCGATGTCGGTATGGGGCCACTGGCATATTACCTCTGTGCAGCATCCCAGCTCTCATTAGCAGATGGAAAGGCTCTGCCTTCATAGGTGCAGTAGTAACAGGAGCTGCATGGAACCGATGCCCCGCTGTCTGTGTGATGACCCAGAGCTCGATTCATCACATCAAGGGACCGGTAGATCATCTAGTCAGGCTCCTGTGTAACGCAGGCCAGAGAATGTCACCCAGTTACTCTGGACTGAGCCCAGCGACGTGTCTGGCTGCAGTACAGTGTGCCCTCCAGAAAAGCAGCCGGTCGGGAGCTGAAGACATCGAGAGATGGAGAGTCTGCTAGTTCCCTTGGCAGCACATTCCGGTGGTTGATCACCCTCATTGTTCACTGTTCGGGCCTTATAGCTTCAGCCACTGGTTCTTGTTCTGCCTTTCTCCGCCCTTCGGTACCTGGTATCTTCTCCCTGTGAAGGTTCTTCTACCAGTCACCTGCCAGTCTTATTTCTGATACTCAGTGGTGAGGACAGTCACGGGGGGCCCGGGAGTGCCCACCTTAAACAGTCCGTGTAGGTGCCGCATTAATGCTCTTCCATTGCTGGTAACCTTGGCTGATGGGAGAGGTGGAGGGAACCCTATGGGGCAGGAATTGGGGTGGGCTTTGGGGAAGGAAGGAGAGAGCTGGGAGGGCAAGGTAGGAAGGAAAGCCAAGGGCAGAGTGTCTGGGGTCGTGCAGGGAGCAGGCTTTCCCTGTCAATGCCACGGCAAGGTACTTGCCACACACTTGTTCACAATGCCTATGGCCTGCACTTTCCAAAGGGAGGAGTGATTTTTGGGAGGCCCCGTCGGCCCCCCCGGAGGGGTCTGATTTGAGAGCTCTGAGCCCTGCCCTTTGCGAATCAGACTTGGTGTCTTAGGCTGGGCACCTGACACTCCTAGGCCTGAAGGGGAGTTACGCCTTAGGGGCTGTCTTCTCCCTGCCCACTGGGCTCCGGGAGCCCTGCTGTGAATTGGAGCGGGGTGGAGTCCTGCACACAGGCCTCCAGCCAGAATTAAGCCCTCCCTACTGCATGAGCATGCTCCAGCTTGCTCCCCCCATTCTGGCCTGTGTGGGCCCTGGAGCCCCCCCCTTCGGGCTGTGTGCCCCCCCAGGCCGCATGGGGCCCCGGTGCCCCCCTCAGGTGCTCTGGCACTATCTGAAGGTGCTTTCTCCTCTTGTTAACTCTCCTTAGCAAAGGGTGCTGGGAGCAGCTCCCACGTGGGACCTGTCCCGGTGGCTGGTGTGGAGCCACAGAGCGGGCCAGGCAGCGCTGCCCTCCGTCCCCGGTGCTGCCCTGCGTGCTCTGTGCTGTACTGCCGCTGGCTGCCAACGCCACCAGCCTGACACTTGCAGCTGTCTCATGGGTCTGCTCCCATGACGTGCTAGTGAGCGGATGGCTAATCTCCCGCCTGCTCCCTGCCAGGAGCTGTACGTCCAGGACTACTCCAGCATTGACTGGCCGGCCCAGAGGAATAACGTGGCTGCCAGCGATCTCTACACCCCGCACAGCTGCTCACACTCGCCAATGGTGAGTAGGCCACTGGCTGGGCCTGGCCAGGGCAGGGCGGGGGATAGTTGATGTGCAGGTTGTTTTCTGACCCCACTGACGTGAGTCGCTGGCGGAGTTGAGAGCTGCCCCATAGCCTCACATCCAACCCCAATGCAGCCCCCAAGCTTCCTGTCAGCCTTGCCCTGCCCGTGGGATCTCAGAGTGGCCAGGGACCAGAAGCTGGCAAGACTGTACATTACTAACCCGGGAGGGAATGCTTGTGCCTGACAAAGCAGTGCCCACCTGGCCTCAGCATGGTGCCACAGTTACTGCCCTGCCCAGTGGGCATGAGGGCAATCTGTGTGCGGCATTGGCTCGCTCACTTCGGCCACGAGCCAGCAGCAGCCACCTGGGTCCAGCACGTAGGAAAGGCGCTGGGCTCTGTGCTGATTGCCGCTGGAGGAGGCTGAACCCAGGCCCATCCTGACTGTCTGGTGCCATTGGTGCCGAATCAGGGCTCATAGAACAACTCCAAACACTCTGTCTCTGAGGTGTCTGCGGAGGCTGAGTCCAGCGTGGGCTGTGTGCTGGGGCACTGAGTGAATCTTAATACCTCGGGTTCTGTCCCCCACTCAGCAGCTTCCTACCTTCCCTCTGGTCCTGTCTCGGGCTGAGCAGAGGTGAAACAACCAGGGTTCAGTCCAGGTGTGGAGCGTTCTGGGGCTGTGTCCCTGGGGCTCTCGCCCTGCTCCCCCCAGAGCCCTGGCCAGCTGGGGAAGGGATGGGGGGAGCTCTCTGGGGCTCGGGGCCAGGCCCTGCTCGCACAGGAGTTGGAACCAGGCAGCTGGTAAGAGTTTCCTTATTGTGTCTCTCTTGTTCCCGTCTCAGCCATCCTGAACGTGTACGAAGCCCATCACAGCGCCCGGCTGAGGCAGCGAGCCATCGCGGAGCTGTACGACCACATCAAGGCTGAAGACAGATTCACCAAGGCCATCAGCATTGGCCCGGTAGGCTGCTCGTTACCGTTCCCAACGAATCAACGGAGCTGGCTCCAATTCCTGCCCAGGTGCGGGAGAGACCGGCCTGGGACTCCCCAGCTCTGCACAGATGCCCTGCTGCTGGCACGTAACCATAGCAACCAGCAATCCAGGCAGGCTCAGGGCCTGCTGTGCTGGGCGCTGCACACAGGAGAGTTCATGGCGGATGACAAGGGCATGAGCAGGCTGGCGGGAGAGGAGAGCGTGAGCAACCGCTTGGACATTGTACAGTGGCAGTGGAGGCTGGGCGTGCCAGATGCCCCCCTCTGCAGAGTCTTTGCTGGGGACAGCTGGGGGGTGTGGAGTCAGCTGGTGGAAGGCCGTGGCTGGAGAGTGATCTCCTGCCCTGTGATGGGGAATGGACATGGGGATGCCAAGGGGTCCGTTCTGTGACCAGAGCCCCATGTAGACGTGCTCGCTCGCCTGTAGACACCCCCCAGCCTGGGGTTTGCTCTGGAGCTGGTCACGAGGTCAGGTCATGCGGTGCAGGCCCAAGCCGAACACCACTGCGCTCTGCAGGGGAGTGACGCCTTCTCTCTCGGCAGATTTCCAAGACCATTAACATGCTGGTTGGCTGGTACGTGGATGGGGATGTTGGGGTCCACTAGGCATAGCTACCAGGTAACTCGGGAGAGTGGAAGGCCAAAAGTGCCGATGAAGCTCTTTTGCTCTGGGCCTATCTGAACCCCCAAACCCCATCTTGGGAACTCTCACCTACTTCTCTGCTAACTGTTTACATGCTCTGAAGTAGGCTGAAGCAGAAATGTAATGTCAGCTTTTTAGCAGATGGCTGCAGTTTCACTCACACTAGCAGAAATAATAGAGATAAGAAGCGGGGTAGTTAGTTTGCAGGCGTCTAATCCAAGGTCGCAAAGACTGAGAAAGTTTTCTCACAAGCTTATGTAGAGTTTATTGTAACAGTTGTCTGGAAGGGAGGGGTAAGGAGGAACAGCCAGACAAAGAGATGTATGCAAACAGTTTGGAGTATAAAAGGTAAAATTTGTTTGTATTTGTTGCACTGGATTTGAGACATGCCGGTCTCCTAGTGCCATTTCAGAGCTCTGAAATAAACTTGGCTTGCTTTCTCCCCTCGGTGTCTTTATTGGTGCCAAGCACACCGGGTGACGGACCATTGTTGTCCCCTCGAGCCCTTTAGGGCGGGCAACAGGGAGAGCTCTCCAGCCTTCCAGGAGCATGTCTCCAGGATCCCTGATTACCTCTGGTAAGGCCAGGCCCATGAACCTCCCTAGCCCTGGAGACAGCGCAGGGCTCAGCTAGAGAGAGCCCTGCGCGGGAGTCCCCAGGCCCTAGCAGGGAACCTGCTGCCCAGACCTGCCATGGGGGACCCCGCTCTGCCCCCAGGGCCACCACGCTGCGTAGGCCCCACGAGCAGGGAGCTCTGTGCAGGGGACATGCGAACGGGGGGGTCTTGCACTGATCAGCAGCCAGCTCCAGAAACTGGCTCTTTATTAGTGAGTCCTACTCGCTCCAGTTCTCCCAGTCAGGCTGGGAAGGGGCAGGCCAGGGCCCCCGGGGAACCTGCTGCAAGGCTGCCCCTGAAGCTCAGTACTCTGTGCCCCAGCAGCAGTGTTAGACGCCTGGGGGCTGCGGGAGGTTGGGGACAGCACCACGCTCCCCAGGCTGCTGCAGTGATGTGCTCTCTCTCCACGCAGGCTGGGACTCGACGGCATGAAGATGCAGGTAAGGCGCTGTGGCCCTGGCAGTGACCGCAGGGACCCTGGGCACCCTCTCGCTGCTGCTGAGGCAGCTCGCAGGGCTGGGCAGGGACCCCTCACCCGGGGACTGAGCGCATACTGCAAAGGGGGTCTCACCAGGCTGCTCTGCCTCGGGGGATCTGCCACCCCTGCAATGTCTCCCTTTGCTGCCGGGCTGTTAATAGTCATAGGACCAGCCCTGGCCCAGCTGTGCGGCTCACAGCAGCAGCTTCTCCCGTCCCTGCTCCTCCTCCTGGCTGAGGGTAGAAGGGGTTGGTATCAGGAGCAGTGTGTGTCCATGCTCTCGGGCAGCTGCTTCCCCTGCACCTCTGGGGGATGCTCTGCACCCGCCATCCCGTGCCCAGCCCCTTCGCTCCGGCCTTCCGCCCCTGCCACACACGCATTGCCCCTGGGGTGGAGCCTAGGGGAGGAGTCCCGTCCTGTCCAGTCTCTGCTGTGCGGTTCTGGCCCTACGTTAGTGGACAGCCCCTCTGCTACCTGCGCTGGGGGCTAGAACCGAGCACTAACGGCTGCTTGGCCCCTGCTGAGTGTCCAGCAAGGAAAGGGGCTGCGTGCTGCTCCCCCATGCCCTGGCCACGCAGGCCTGCTTCTCTGTCCCACTTCCTGCAGCTCAGTGTCTTCAGCTGCTAATGAAGAAGTGCGCTGTAGGGGCCGCGGGCTAGCCCTTCTGAAGGCCTGATTGAAATGAATGCTTGAAATGATTCCTCCCAGACCCCAGTGGATGTTTGTCCCTCTCTCAGCATTGCCACACAAATCTCCACATTGTACCTCTTTACTCAAGAGAGGCTAAGAACTGGGATAGCTGGGGGGCTGCAGGTCAGGAGTGAGGGGCATGGACAGGGCTGTGTGGGGAGCCCAGGGCTGGGACAACATAGGGTTACCATATGTCCGTTTTTTCCTGGACATGTCTGGCTTTTTGGTAATCAAACCCCTGTCCGGGGGGAATTGCCAAAAAGCCGAACATGTCCGGGAAAATACCGGCCGGGCACTTCCTCTCCCGCGGCTGCTCTGCTCCTCCCCTGACTCTTCGGCTCTGTTTAAGAGCCGAGCTGCCCGAGCGCTACCGGCTTCGGGCAGCCCCCTTGCCTCCGGACCCCAGCCGCTGGCCGGGCACTTCCCCTCCCGGGCTCCAGCTGCTCTGCTCCGGTGGTGCAGGGTCTGGAGACAAGGGGGCTGCCCGAAGCCAGTAGCGCTCGGGCAGCTCGGCTCTTAAACAGAGCCGAAGAGTCAGGGGAGGAGCAGAGCAGCCGGAGCCCGGGAGGCGAAGTGCCCGGCCGGGGGCGCAGGGTCCGGAGGCAAGGGGGCTGCCCGAAGCCCGAACGCTACCGGCTTCACGGTTTGCCGGGCAGCCTCCAGACCCTGTGCCCCCGGCTGGGCGCTTCCCCTCCCGGGCTCCAGCTGCGCTGGGGAAGCGCCAGCCGGGGGCGCAGGGTCTGGATGCTGCCCAGCAAACCGTGAAGCCGGTAGCGCTTGGGCAGCCCTTTTCGCGTGGCTGGGAGGGAGGAGGGAGAGTTAGGGTGGGGACTTTGGGGAAGGAGCGGGGAAGGGGCAGAGTTGGGGCGGGGAAGGAGTGGAGTTGGGGCAGAGATGGGGTGGGGAAAGGGGCGGGGCCAGGGCCCCGTGGAGTGTCCTCTTTTTTTATTTTTTAAATATGGTAACCCTAGGACAACAGGGGGGCTGCAGGTCTGGAGTGAGGGGCATGGACAGGGCTGCGTGGGGAGCCCAGGGCTGGGACAACAGGGGGGCTGCAGGTCAGGATTGAAGGGCACCAGCATCCAGGCTGGAAACAGTCGGAGGGCCAGGCAGGCTGCGGGGCAGGGAGCCCACCAGGACTGTGGAAGCAGGCGCTGGAGGTTAAAACAAGCCCACTGACGACTTCCATTTAGTTTTGCTGTGAGCGCTGCTGTTTGCTAGACAGAGGCAGCAGCCGCCCTGCATAATGCCAGATAAGCTCATCTGGGCTGAACAATGAGGCGCCCGTGCATCTGGAAGGGCAGGTGCGATTTGCCTGCACAGCCCTCCCCAAGCAGGGAAACCTCTACCCTCCCCAGGGCTGGTTCAGCTTTTAAAAGCTCGATGCATTTCTTGGCCCTCCAGCTGCTGCCCAGTTCTCCTCTCTCTCACCGGCCCCTCCCCCATCTAAAATAAATATTTAAAGACATCACAAGGAAAGAACGTTTCCTGCCTCCATCAATAAAGCAGACCCCCACCCCCAGCTTTCCAACACTGACAGCCCCCCCCCCCCTGCCCTGGCTGCTTCCTCACGTCTCGCTGCTTTCGTGCCTGCTGTTCCCATCTAGTAATGCAGGGGAAGCCACCTGGGAACCCCCGGGCCAGGCCCCTGCAATCCCATGCCACCCCAGCTGGCTCTCAGGTGGGGCTGCCCGCAAAAGCGACATCCTCGGGGCATGTTCCGGAACTGGGAGTGACGCTAACTGACCCCACTCGGGGCTAATGGAGTTTTCCACCCAAAGGTGGGTGGGGTGCGTGGACAGGGAGGCAGGGATTTGCAGCCCTCCTCTCTGCCAGATGGGGAGTGGGATCACAGACCCGCCTGTGCTCTGGGTACAGCCGGCGAGCCTTGAACTCAACGGGCCTGATCCTGATCCCACGTACACTGACTTTACCCCCATGTAAACTCACTTCAGTGGGGCTACTCCTCGTTTACACCAGCTGGAGATCAGAATCAGGCCCAATGCACCTATTGTGGGGTTGAGAAGGAAAGAAAAACACAGAGAGAGAGAGAGAGAAAACCCCATGCAATCCAGTTATGGCTAGACAGATTAGTAGGAAAGAAAACATCAAATATACAGAATCCAGCCCCAGAGTAAAGACTGGCCCCCACTTTTGAAAGGAAAGAACCAAACAGTGCATTCAGATTTGGACTCTCTGCACTTTCTCCCTGCCCGGGTGGATGCACCCACCAGCTGGGCACAGGCAGCCCTGCTCCAAGCACAGATGAGCTCTGGGATGATGATAAGGAAGGAGCTGGCGCCCAGCTGTTGGGGTGGAGCTGGGCGTCTCTCTTGGAGTGGTCCAGTGGCTACCACTCCTGGATGCTGCTACAGGCACTGGAGCCTGCATCTCGCCAAGCAGCAAAGCAAAGTGGGCCCTCCCAAGGGGTGAGAGCGAGCCAGCACGTGGGAGTCAGACAGGACACACAGACAAAGAGGGAGCCTGCAGCTGCACACACCCAGTGACGGGGAGCCACTCTGCATGGGGGGGGGTGTTCATCCGGTTCTGGGGCTGGAGAAACCCAGCCCTGGGGAACCTAGGTCCTGCAGGATAGCTCCATTGGGAAGGGACTTGCAGAAGGGAGAAGTAGAACTCCATATAAAAACACAAATGACACAAACAGTACACTGATAGAATTACAGAATCCCCTTCCCCAGAAGAGTAACCCGAATAAATGAGCATACCCCAAAGTAATGAGCACATCTTGTAACAAGACCCAATCCACCCAGTCCTAATTGCAATCCATTCATAGTCAGCCATGTCAAGCAATGATCCCCAGCCCTACATCTCCAGGGGACTGTGTATGGACATGCACTGCTGTCCTCTGTTGCACAAATCACATCAGACCAGATTAAGTATCTATTAGATTTTATTGTTTTCCTCTGAATAGCGGAGGAGCTGCTCCTTTCCCTCCTCAAGGGCTGCATTTCCGGAGCTCAGGGTCATGGGCCCCATTTCCAACTGCCACAGGTAAGTGGGTGGCTAACGAGTGTGATGCCGCCTGCGTATCCATCCATGGAGCATTATGAATGGATCTGCAGAGCAGTGGGTTCGAGAGGAACTTGATTAATGGCAGGAAAATGCCAAACAGTCTAAAAACAATAAAACTGATAAACCCTGGGATGAAATGTAGCAAAAGCCATTCCTATCCGCTCCGGGGTTCTGTCGGGATATTCAGAGGACCAGAAAATGTAAGTGGGTGATTTAAATTGTCTGCAGTTAATTTAACTTCATAGTTAATCCATGGACCACAAATCTTCAATTACTGGAAGAAACTCTTCCACTCAAGGGAGAAAAGTGAATGACGCGGGTGGAACTGAGACTGGATTGATTATAGCCTGATCAGGCGTATGTGTGACTTGGGTTTGAGGGCAACAGTCCTGAGGTTCGTTCTCATCATAAAAAATACCAGGCAGTTCGGCAAGATGATCTGTCCCCTGCGCAGGTCTAGAGTCGCCAAGGGTGCTGCAGAGCCGAGCAGAGCTGGATGCAGCAGCAGAGCTAAGCGGAGAGGGGCAGAGCAGAGGGCAGTTGCACATCAGGACTGAGAGTTGTGTGTTCAAGCCCATCACCCTCCAGGTGCATTGTTTGGACTGGACTAGCAGGGGCGTGGCAGGCCACGGAGGATGGGTGATGCCTTGACACAGAGCTGTGTTGATGGTGCCCGCTGGATGCTAGGGAGATGGTGGAATTTGTGGGCCCCTTCTGTTAGTGGGCATGCTGGCAGGGTGGGATTCAGTAGTATGGAAAACGGAAGTAGTATAAGGACCCTACCACCAATCAAACTGTATCATCTCCCCTTGGCCCCTTAAACCCCACCCCTTGACCCCTTAAGCCCCGACCACCTGTCACCTGAAGTCCCACCCAAGGCGGACACATGACCGGAAGCAAAGTGTGTCATGTGACCCCTCTAAGAACTCCTCCCACTTCCCTCTACCAATCAGGAGGGGTTTCAGCCACATAGGACTGCCCCGAGAGCAGATTTGACCAATCGGGGGTGTCCTGGGGCGGGGTGACCTGTCTGGAAGTGGATAATGTGACCTCTCTAAGAACTCTTCCCACCGCCCTCTACCAATCGTGATGGGTTTCAGTCGCATAGGACCGCCCCGAGAGCAGATTTGACCAATCGGGGGTGTTCCAGGGTGGGGTGACCCGCCCAGAAGAGGGTCGTGTGACCCCTTTAAAAACTCCTCCCAGCGCCCTCTGCCAATCAGAGTGCAGCACCATCACCCCATAAGCCCCAGCGCCGGGGCAGAAGAGGCCATCTTTTACCAAGAACGCGTGCTTTAGAAATCGTGGAAACATGGACTCCTTCACCACCCCCGTGAGAAATTTGGACTTTGTTTTAGCCCCAAGGGCCTTTGACCATCCGTGAAGAAAGCGCTACATCAGCGACAGTTCTGAGGAGGAGGAGGGAGCGAGCGAGGGGGGCCCTTTGGCCCAGCCATTGATGGATACGCCGGAACCCGAAACCCAACTGCTTGTGAGACACCCCGATGAGCGTGGTGACCTCTTGTCGTCCACCCCCATGGAGGAGGAAGGCGAACACAGCTCGGGGGAGTCACCGGAGGACAAGGTGAATGGAAAAGACGTCACTCAGGTAAATGAATGATTAAGAAGTGACAGTTGATGATGGGGTGTAATGGGGTTAGGAACCAGCGGGTTGTGTAAATCTAAAAACAAGCAGTGGGGTGCTTACTTTCTTTTCTGAAAATCTCTCAACAGCTCGACGATGCCTTTCTATAGGCCTTTGAGAACTTACACATCGGTAGCCCCGTGGGAGTAAATAGACATAAGCAAAAACAGCTGATGCATGATATGAGACACAGATATCAAGACGAAAATCTGGAAAAGGACAAAATGGAAGAATGAACCAGCTCAGACTTCCTTATGGAGTCCATTTTTACAGGCGGCTGTAAAAGGTCGTGTTAAACCAGGCGATTAATAAAACGTATTTATTGAAATGTGTCAATATGAATGTATCCCCTTTCATATTTGTGTTAGTAAAAGACGGTGCCAATAAAAGTCATGTCTAGGCAGCTCTGTTAAAGAAAATATATTACACCCCCAGGAAAGTTGGGAGCTTGAGCGCTATTTCGGAGATGGCCGCTGCTAAATCGTCAGAGGCCGAACATAGTGTTGCCCTCCTTTGCTGCGGGGACGATTTGCTAAGTAATTTTAAAAGGACCAGGTTTCTCTTTACACAGCTAGACATGATTTCGGTCAGCAACCCCAGCTGCTACAAAGGGGCCTGCCAATAGTTCATCTCTTTTTATACCAGGCTGTTGTTCTTTTCAAAGTATAAACCACTAGCCAGTCTGGAGGGAAAACACCAGTTCTTAGTCTATAAGCTTCTGGTGTGGAAGCATTTAAATCCACCACCAGGTAGCCATAAGGTCTTTTGGTAGCATCCTCAAAAGCTTCTAGAAAGAATTCAGCTTTGCAGGGGTACATTTGCCGAGCGAGCGTAGCGATTTGTAATTTATCCCTGGGGTTTTTGCATTTAGATTAATCGTGTGACTCTTTTCCCCCTGACAAAATACCTTTTGAACTATAAACATAATGCTCAGGTTTCTGTGATGCACATACTTGGTAAAACCTTTCTCGATTTCACAAGCAGAGTTCATCAGATCGTCTATGATAATCATATTTACTTGATTGGTAGGAAACAAACGGTCATCGTCAAAAGCATCAGGCAGCCCCTCCACAAAATTGATAAAGGGATATTTACAGAGCAGTTCTTTATACAGAGGTTGCCAACAACTGTAACACCACACAATATTCTCAAGCATAACAGATAGTGTTTGTTTGGCATTATCCTACACATTTTTTATAAAGTAACTTTTCCCGCAGTTGCTAGGCCCCGCGAGAATTGCAGAAAAGAGGTGTTTCCACCTCGTATCCATTTCTAAAAGCCGTAGGGCAGGGTTTTAAACCCTTCTTCTAGGACCCTCTTGTTGTAAACGACTATCAAGTGAGTTTAGGACCCTGCAGTGGTGAGCAGCAGCTGGGCGGGGGGGTTGGGAATCCCAGTGGGGCCTGATTCTGGCAGTTAGGTGCCTAAACCATCAGTTAGGCACTTAAGCCCTTTGGTGAATCTGGCCCCAAGAGGCACCCTGAGTGATCAGTTCTAGGCACATCTTTTCCTTCAGTAACTGTCTAATGATGAAGTACGCATCGTAACCTTTGGAATTGTGAGCTAGGAACGTGTAGTCCTGGAACTCTTTGCCAATAAAGGTCTCAACAAACATAGAAAGACACTTGTTGCCCTTAAATTCCCAGGATTTTCCCGGCTTTAGGGACATAACAAAAATGTAATTGGGCGTGTGCAACCCAGTCTCCTGTGTGCATTCAAAATCATAAAAAAGATACTTTTCTGATGATTTGGGCTTTCTAAGGCTGTCCATAAAACACAGGTGACTGTCTACATCACCAGCGATCAAACCCTGACACTGCTTACACCGCCTCCCTTTACACCTGTGCCGCTTGTCCACATAAGACTGACACTTATCACACAAAGTTTTAGACAGGCATTCGACTTGTTTTTTCGATGCACAGTCGACGTGTCCGTCTAAACACTTTTTGGATCGACAATACAGTCTACAGCTAGGACACCTCAGCTGCACGCCCATGCTGTCCAAGCACGTTACACTCAAACAGAGGCAGCAACGATACCTGCAAGAGTGGTCGTGACTGTACTCCATGTGGCAAAACTCACAATAATTTTTCACACCAAACAACTTTTTCACATCCAGAACCCCATAGTAATGCTCATCGTGCAACAGGATGAAAAAAGTCTTGGGGTACACTGGGCCCCCCGTTTTAAAAAAGCCCCATCCACTTTTCGCCGCATACAGCACCACCTGTATATTGACTCCTAAATGCTCTTCAAACGTTGCTACGTCACTGAGCAGAACCTTTTTTTGATCTGACCACCCCAGTTTCTCCTGCAACTTTCTCGCCCCCGCTAATAATTCCGCGTCCGTAGGTTTACGGTCGGACATAATGGCCAAGAGCCCACCCGCAAAACACAGATTGGTACCGGTGTAAATCAGGTCTACTAAGCATTGTCTCTTTTTATGGAGGATTTGACTACCGCGGATAGAATTTAAACCTCTACGAGCGCCCCCACCCGTTTTTTACAACTGTCACAACGAGGCGCAACGTCCCATCGAGATGCAGCTCTCTATTGCTCTGTAGCAGCTTTGAGGCCTGAGTTAAGAACTCCTCAGCAGACAGCTCATCCCTAGTTCTTCTGACTGAAAACAAAGGGTTAGTTAAATTTCGGCTCTCTAAACGTAACTGAACATAATCATCATAATCACCATTAACGTCATCTAGAACTAACTGTATTCCCCTGTGTATGGCTTCAACAACCTGCTGAGCTGAATTTATTCACTCAGGATTGACAAAACAAAATTCCTCACACTACACCGACCCCCCAAATCTAGGTAATTCACGTTGCCAACTTCTCACTCTCTCCATATACACCTCTGCATTTTCAGGGTTACTTGGGGATTCCTCTATGGGACCGTCAGCGGCATCTTCTACATCAGATGCTATTTGAGAGTCAGACTCCGAGGGGCCTCCGTGAGGGTCATCAGGAGGAGACGGGGACCTTCTAGAGAGCCCTCTGGGGAATTTTCTAAATCAGACTCTGCGTGAGAGTCGGGTTCCACCTCACCATTTTCAGACAAGCCAGTTTGAGAGCCTCCAGTAGGGGGCATCTCTTTTTGCTTTTTTCCTCATTACCTCTTTAGCCTTTTTTAAAATGTTTACTGAGACCCTGGCCTGGAACTTTTTGTCCGCCATTTGTTTGTCCACCAAGAGCTGTCCCCCCTTTTGTTTACACCTGAGCTGATGTGTACCCTTGAGGGTGCCCTTTTTACCCAGGCCCCTTTCCACGGCTAGTCACGCCTGCTCAGAGCCACCTTTTGGAAAAATTGAAGTATTTTTCAAAAAGTCACCTGCCAGAGCTTTTGCATTTTTGATGTGGTTTCCAGCTCTCCTTTCTTTTAGACCCCTGAGGATATAGCAGCCACCAGTATTCTGAACAAAGCCTCATATTTTCCCCAAATCTTCATCAGTTTTCTGAATGAAGCATCATACTTTTCCCAAATACTAGAATATGGGGGAGCTGTGACGAGCTTATGGTGTTGGGAGAATGGTCTGTCAGTCCTTGGTTTTTTATTCACAACCCCTAGAGCGCGTGCTCCAGGTTTGTGAATGTGTGTATTTTTGCTCACGTTCACAACCCCTAGAGCGCGTGCTCCGGGTTTGTGAATGTGAGCGTTTTTGCTCAGTTTTCTCAGGGCTTGGTGTGGTGGTGGCCGCTGAGGAACTGGAGTTGTGTTTGCGTGGTTGGTCTTTACCAGAATCTTTTGTTTTGTCCTTGGGTTTGACGTATATGAGGTTTGGACTGCCCTGATGCTTCATCTGCACTCTCGTGCTCAGGGCCGGCGCAACCCATTAGGCGACCTAGGTGGTCGCCTACGGCGCTACAATTTGGGGGGCGGCGACCGCGGCGGTATTTCAGCAGCGGGACCTTCCGCCGCCTCTGTGGGGGGGCGGCATTTCGGGGCGGGACCTTCTGCCGCCTAGGGCGGCAGAAAAGCTGGCGGCGCTCCTGCTTGTGCTGTTTTGTGTTAGCGTTGTTAAAGGTCTCAAAGCAGATTCCTGGTTCTTTGGCGGTTCTGGTGGAGGTGTCCCTGTAGCTTCGACTACAGCATTGTCAGGAAAGCTGCCCGTGCCTATGAGGGGGGAGAAAAGACATTTTACAAAACTGAACTTTACCATCTTTCTCACCCACACCTATGGATTTACTTAAAATACAAAACCTCATGAAACAAATAAGCAAAATATATTTACTGGGCTTCATCCATCCATCAGTCATTGATGCTGGTGAATTTTCCTTTTCAGCTGTCTCTTTCTTTTTTCTTCTGAGCTTGTTTACCCTCTCGTGTTTTGACCGTACTGTGAAGCAAACAACATTATAAAACACATGAAACTGTCTTGTAAACTTAAAAAAATAAAATATTCGTTAGGGTGTTTTTCTATTTGAAAAGTCACAGCTTTAAAACAAAATCATCCATTTCAGGCTGTACAACAAACACAGGTTTTGAGTTTATTTCTACCGCTTTAAAAAACAAACCCACAAACATTTTTTAAAGACATCTCATTTTGCAAAATAAAAACCAAACTGCTTTTAAAATCCATTGAAAATACTTTTCAGTAAACCCACGTGCATATAAAAGGCACATGGTTGTTCTGTTCACCCCCACCCCACCCCCACCCCTGCCATGTGTGTTTGGGCCTTCAGGTTAAAGAACAAGCAAACATGTTAAGTTAGGATTACCCCCAAATCCCTATACAACCTGTGCAATACCTGAAGGTTTTTTTTTTTTAATTTAACAGTATTAAGCACATCTATAGTTAAAATGGTTTTTACCTTGGCCTGGTGGTGAAATGCAGCTTCAAGTTCCTGGTTCCATGCTAAACAGATCACACTGCAATAAAGCCAGGCACCATTATTTACTAAGACGGCATGGCGAAAGAATGGCATTATAGAATATCTATTTTCAGAGTTCAAATCAGGGCGCATACCTCCTCTTGCAGTCCAGCAGCAATTCAAGAGCGTTTCTGTTGAAAGAGACAGGCTCCAAGCTCCCTGAGGTTTTTACACCATCCTAACTCTTTGTTTCAAAATAGTCAGCAGGTTGATTGGCTCACCCCTCCCTAGCATTCCCTTTTGTGGTCTGGGCTGGGGGAATAAGTTGTCTGCACAACTGGGCTGCTTTTCTTTTCTTTTTTTTTTTCTTTTACTTCAAATATATTTTTCTGTAGGGCCTCTTACAGTACCCATTCCAAGTGGGGGCCCTTTGCAGATCTCAATGAATGTCTTGGGGCTTGTTTTTTATCAAGGTCCCCGCTGGCGTTAAATGTTCTTGGGTTAGGCACAGACACTGCATAGCATAACCTATGGCAATAACAGTGTTTAATAGGATTTCCAAGCACAGGTCAGCACACAGGCCCCGGAGTTTCCAGTTTATAGCCACTGAAGTCCAAGTCACACAGTCATGGTGCCGTTGGGCTGGTGCATCTATGACACAGCCCTCACAATCTTCAAAAAGCTTTTCCCTAAGGCAGTGATTAAGGACAGCATAAACAGCAACGCGTACAATAGTCCGCAGGACTTTTTTTACGCTCACGACATGGCACTGGCTCAGTTAGTTCCATGCCAAGCCTCCTCCTAAACTCCTCAGAGCCGTCATCCTCGAAGTCCTCTTCAACAATTTGTATCAGTGTTGAGCAGAACCAAGGTGGGCCCAGTTCATCTTCGCTGCTTGATGCAACGCTGTCCAGGGCCTCCTGTTCCTCTAGAAAAGCATCGTCGAGCTGTCGAGAGATTTTCAGAAAAGAAACAGTGTAAATTCCTACTGTGTTTTTTTAAATTTATACAACCCCCCCGCCCCCCGGTTCCTAACCCCATTACACCCCATCATCAACCATCACTTCTTAATAATTCATTTACCTGAGCGATGTCTTTTCCATTCACCTTGTCCTCCGATGACTCCCCCGAGCTGTGTTCGCCTTCCTCCTCCAGGGGGATGGACGACAAGAGGCCACCACGCTCATCGGGGTGTCTCACAAGCAGTTGGGTTTCGGGTTCTGGCGTATCCATCAACGCCTGGGCCAAAGGGCCCTCCTCGGTCGCTCCCTCCTCCTCCTTGGAACTGTCGCTGATGTAGCGCTTTCTCCGCGGATGGTCAAAGGCCCTCGGGGCGAAAACAAAGTCCGAAGTTCTCATTGGGGTGGTGAAGGAGTCCATGTTTCCACGATTTCTAAAGCACGCGTTCCTGGTAAAAGATGGCCTCTTCTGCCCCAGCACTGGGACTTATGGGGTGATGGTGGTGCACTCTGATTGGCAGAGGGCGCTGGGAGGAGTTTTTAGAGGGGTCACATGACCCTCTTCTGGGCGGGTCACCCCGCCCTAGAACACCCCCGATTGGTCAAATCTGCTCTCGGGGCGGTCCTATATGACCGAAACCCATTGCGATTGGTAGAGGGCTGGGGGAGGAGTTCTTAGAGAGGTCACATTATCCATTTCCGGACGGGTCACCCCGCCTCGGGACACCCCCGATCGGTCAAATCTGCTCTCGGGGCAATCCTATGTGGCTGAAACCCCTCCTGATTGGTAGAGGGAGGTGGGAGGAGTTCTTAGAGGGGTCACATGAACCCCTTCGGGATGGTTCACCCCGCCCTGGAACTCCCTCCTATTGGTCAAATCTCCTCTCGGGACAGGCCTACGCGGGTGAAACCCATTCTGATTGGTAGAGGGCAGTGGGAGGAGTTCTTATAGGGGTAACATGACACACTTTGCTTCCGGTCATGTGTCCGCCTTGACACCGGAAGTAATACCCCCCATGTGTGGGTCTTCCGGTGACAAGTGGTCTGGGCTTAAGGGGTCAAGGGGCGGGGTTGACGGTAGGGCTTTATACTACTACCAAACACCCTTGGAGGCCCTTGCCTTCCAAAAGGGTGGCTTTGTAAATTTAGTATCAGGTGTTCTTGAACGAGGGTCCTTGGACATTTGAGACTTCACTGTGTTTTGAAGTTTGGAGAAGGTTTGCCTGAGGCACATTAAGATCCGTTTGAGAACTGGAACTTTGTTCCTTGAAGGGGATGGTGTCCTAACTCTGGAGGCCTTTTCTGGCTTTGGAGGAGAACCGCCAGGACTCCCAGTTGCTTTCTCCCCGGCTTGTGAAAGCCCTGTTGTACTTGTAGCAATGGACACCATCTTTGGTTGCTTGGTGGGGGCCGTTTTCCCCATTCCATCCTGCGTCTTGCTCCTGTCTGCTGGAAGGAGCCACACCACTGGCAGCTTGTTGTGGTTGGATGACGCTGAGGAGTCTCCTGGAGTCCATCGTTGTGGAATTCCATGGGATCTTCTGGGCAAGTCAGCACCTGCAGAGCCAGCAGGTCTCTTCCGTCGAACCTTACCGCACTTGCAGACTCTGATTGGCGGCTGGTCCCTGGAGAGCTTTGAATTCACAGTTCCATCGAACCCGTGTGGAGCCGTGATGTCTCGAAGACCATGCAGCTCAGCAGATACTTGTGTCTCCTCCTGAGTTTTCTGACCCTTCTCCTTTCCTGGATGTGCCTTGCGGCACAGCTGGCAGACTGAGACCTGGCCCACCAAGGGGCGGGAGCTGCTCAACATTTCCATCAGGTGCTTGATCTGCAGGTCGTGCGCAGCCTGCCCAGCAACAAGAGAGTCAAGAATGGATCTTGTCAGCTGCCCAGAGCCTGGTGCCTCTGGGGCAACCTGGTGGCGTTGGGTCTTGGGACGATCTGCCCTGCTCTCACCTGTCTGTGCCTCTGGTCTCAGGCAAGAGCCTTCTCCCGAGATAACCTTCCTCTCCATGTGCAGCTCCAGCGTCTCTTCTGTCCCTTTGGTGCTGCTCACACCGGTAAGGGGCTTTCTCAACTCACTCCCATAAATGTGGAGTGTCGCTGCAATCAACTTCTCTGTTCCTGCGGTTTCTGGAGGTGGCGATGTCAGATCCACCCCTGCTGGCAGAGTGCAGCGATCTGGGTTAGCCTGGTTTCCTTCCGCACTCTCACTCCTGCCCATCTCCATGGTGGTATCTTCCACTGGCGTTGGAGGACGTGTGGAACAAGAGGAGCCTGTGCTTTGCTTCCCTGTCTGCGATACGCTGCCATGGTCTGGGGTTTCTTTCCCTGTCGAAGCTGCTGCCCCAGGATGCTTCCAGGAGTAAGACCTGGCCATTTGCTGCCTTCTGTTGGTGGGTAGGGCATGTACATCCTCCAGCCACCTCTGACAGGGGGCCCTTAGAGGCAACTGAATAGACCGAGCCTTCTTGGAACACACCTGAAACGGTGACCGGTACGGAGTCACGATGCCCCTGCAGGTAGGGTGAGAGAGCCGGCCTCTCTCCTCTGGGGAAGGAGACATGAACCTCCTCAGGGAATCCTGGATCCTCATGGGCAGTCCCCATCTTTGCTGCACTTGCATCTTTATAATGTGGAACTCCAGCTGCTTTTTAATGTCCCTCGCAAGGAAGAGCAGCTCCACAAGGATGGGAACCACCTCAACCTCGGGCTTTGCCTTCAGGGAGGACAGCTTGGGAACCGGGGGTAGGAAAGTCCGCAGCGATTTCCACTGGGCATCCGGCAAACCCCACTCCTGCTGCAGCTTCTTCCACTGCGTGTGCCAGTCCAACTTCTCCCTGACCTCATCAAGCAGGAAATCGGTCTCCATCTCACTGAACTCCACACCAGCTCCCCTGGCTGGGACGGTGTGAGGCACCTTTGCCGGGGGCTCTGGGTCCAGGGTGAGCAGCCCCCACTGCATGACGAGATGCTTACGCCTTATGTGGAGTTCGATGGGGTGGGCAGGCTGTTGTCCCATCGTTGGCAATGCCGCTGTCCTGGGCTTGCCTGGCTCCCTAGGGGGGCGGAGTGGCCCAGGCAGGGCAGTCTCTCTCAGGAGGGGAGAATCTCTGTGCGACTCTCCCACCATCTTAGGAAACGCCTTCATTTGGATCTCCAGGCATTTCTGAGCCACGTGCTCCTGCAGCTTGACCACCGCCGTGGGCACAAGCCTTGCCATTATGGCATCAGGGGATGCCATGATCCTGTGGGCCTTTTGGGGCAGGGATCCCGAGAGGCACACACATGGTTCCTGGATCTCCTGGGCATGCTGAGGGCCGGCATCGGATCTCAGGGGTGTTGGGACCTTTGCTGTAAATCCACATTTGGGCCGATCTCTGTTGAATTCCCATTGCCGCTTGGTGTCCCGCTCCCCCAGCAATGGCTCCCCCAGGATGGGGGTTTGTGGAGCTGGAGGCAGAAGAGCTGTATGGGGTTTCTGGGGGGTGAGGGGTAAGCCCTGCTCGTGCTGGAGTCTCTTTGAGTGCACGTGACAGTCCAGCTCCTCCCGGACTTCATCGCTTAGGAAAAGGCCCCTGCTCATGTTGAACTTCACCCTTGGGTCTCTGTCCGGTGGGCGTAGAGCAGGGGCGTTAGGGATCACCTTGGCCAGCGACTCAGTGGATAGGGTAGGTGCCCCCAGTTGGCTCTGCAGATGCTTCTGTCGGATGTTGAAGTCTGAGCCATGGGCTGACGTCTGGTCCAAACCTGTGGTCTGCTCTCGCCGGTCTTGTCTGCTGTGGGCAGGAGGCCTGGGGAGAGGCTGGGCTTGGATGGGATGAGTGGATCCTTCCCAGCCCGCGACAGGCGTGATCTCCCTTGTGCGGCAGAGGGGCTCTGATTGAGTCACGGAGGCTTCTCCCAGGGAAAAGGAGCTGTGACTCCAGAGGGAAGAGGGGATGGATTCCATAGAGGAATAGGAGAACTGGCTCGCCGCAGATGTCGTCACACTTGGCCTGTGGGAGAGAGCAGACAGGGACAGATGGGACATGGCCCTGCTGAGCTAAGCCTTCCAACTGTACTGCAATGGGGCAGTGCCTAGGCATGCATGGCACACCACACTCTGACACAAGGACATCAACTGGCTGACGAAGGACTGAGAGGGGGAGCTGGCACTCAATTGATCTATAACGATAACCCCTTTGTCACACGCACATGTGCAGCACCTAGCACAATGGGGCCTTGAGCATGATTGGGGACCTAGTGCTATTTTAATAGAAAGATTAGCTAACAAAAATTGGTTTGGGTGAAGAAGATGTGAGCATGTGAGTGTAACCCTTGCCAGAGCATGTTGTGAAGGCCAAGACCATAAACAGGGGTCAAAAAAGAACTTTACACCGGATTCCAGGCCAGGGACCCTCAACCCAGCAGTTCTGGGCTTTCCTCTCCCAGCTTTCCCTGCTACTTCCCTGGACTGCTTCCTTCCACTCCTGGTTCCCCTCCTTGCTCTGGGTGCACCAGCTCCAAACACGTCCCCCTCTGCCCAGGGAGGGGTGCCCTTTCCCAGCAGCAGCCCCTGTCTGTTGCCAGCTTCCTGGCTTTATGGGCCCCGCCTATTCCTGCCCAGCTGAGCCTGCTTGCCATCAATTCCCTGCTCCTTGGCTCTTCCTCCAGGGACACCATGTAGAGTTAATGGGTCTGCCTGGCCACCTTAGCCCCTTCCAGGCCTGTGTGGGGTGGACACCCCGTCCCAGGGGGTCATCTGATTGCTGTTTCTTTCAAACACAGCAGGGAGCAGGGGCAGGTTCTAGACAGTCGCCTGCTGGGAGATATTGCCGGAAAGAAGGATTTGATCCTACTCACAACCCAGCTTGTGGTCTCTGCATTTAATTTCTGATAATCCCTCACCTCACTGTCACTGGTATCTCACCTTGGAAGCTAAAGCCTCTTAGTGGCTTTTTCCCTGTTATTTTAGGATCCTGGAGTGTCTGGTTTTCTCTGCTCCCTCCTCTCTCCATTCACTATCCGCTCCCACCCAGCCCCCAGTCTGGTGCCCCCCGTGCAGTTGCCTTACGGTATCAGAACTTCATCCAGGTGCCTGGCCACGTACTCTATCCTCCTCTCAACGATCCTGAGGGTGTGAGCGAAGGGGAGCTTCTCCAGGGGCATGCGGCAGCTGTGGAACAGAGAGAGCAGGTAGCTGAGTGCCGGCCCTTCCCTCAGGCCCTCTTTTACCCAGAGGGGCGGCACTGAAAGGCTCCCTGTCCCATTCTCCACTGAGGCAGCCTCCTCCTCTGCAATACCCAGGCCTTGGATGTTCTGGTTTTGGGTTAGCTGGATTGTTAGGTGACCCCTGTCTAGTGTGGAGAAGTGGAGAGTGTATCCTGCTGGCAGCGTGTGTGTCATGTCCCTTCCACAGAAGCTATCAACATATAGGATAACAGCCTACTACAGCTACCAACTAATGCAGCTGCCTCTTTAGCTCTGAGGGGTGCTTTCTGCTGCAGAGCTGAAGGTCCAGGGTTCAAATCCTACTGGGAACCCATGCTGGGGGACTTGAGGTGCAAGAGGGGCCATTACACAAGTGCTGCCGGATCCCTTTCACCCTAATCACCGTACCAGAAAGGCCAGCCTTCCTCCTGACCTCTCCACCTCACCTTTCTGGTGTGCACGGGGCTGCTCCCATCAAACATGTTTTCCCCCTCTTGGGAGGGGAGGATGGTCCACTCCAGTCGACACAATCTACCGCCGCCCCCCCTTCCCCCGCAGGTTAAATGAGCCGCATGATGCTAGAGTAAGGGAATGACCCACTGTACGATGCATGGGGGTGGATTAGAGATGGCAGCTTCTGCTGGGTGGGAAAGAATTGCATGATTCTAAGGAGAATAGTTGCTTGCCTGGTCTATAGGTCGGGGCAGGGGACGGATTACTAGGGCTACTGCCCCTGGGGGGGGGATGAATTGCATGACACGAGAGGAGGGGACTGACCCACTGCAGATTTATGGAGCCGGGCATTGCTTACCATGCCTCTAGGCGTGCACAAGCCTCCTCCAAATCCTCCTCACAGTGTCCAAAACCTGCCAGAGGTGAGACATAAAGGAGACATTGAGCTGCTTGGGCACCCTCTGCTTCCTAGTGCCCCAGAGCCCCAGATTTCAGGGGCCCCAGCCAGTGCCTCTGCACGACTGTGGGCATGACTGTGCCTTCGCAGGAAGAGGGGAGGCAGGTGGGGGAATAGACCCTATTTCTCTGCTTTGCGTGGGGCCCGAGTTTGCCACCACAGCTGTGGGGTCAGGGGCTGCTTACCTTTCAGTTTCTTCCTTTTGTCCCTGTGCCTCGTCTTCCTCGGAGAAGCCTGTCACACACAGAGAAAGCAGCAGGGTTATAAGAGAACTCCTCAATAAAACGGGGATAACAATGAGCCAGAGGTGATTGCCATGTGGGGCCAGAGGGAAGTTTTTCCTTGTGGGAGAGTTTTGCACTAGGAGGCATCATGGGTAGGCATTGTGCTTTTCTATGATGCAGCCAATATACGGCACACAGCACAACCCATAACAGGGGTCACTGGAATAATCCAGGGGTTGGAGAAACAGGGATTGCTGGTACCAGGAGCCTGCAGAGTTTAGAAGCATTGCAGGAGAGAATAGAAGTGCTGTTGCTGGGTCTGGTTCTCTCCCCCACTCCCCCGCCAGTTATGAATTGCAAAACTGGTTTTTAGAATAAACCAAAACCAAGTTTATTAACTACAAAAGGTAAATTTCAAGAGATTATAAGGGATAGCAAACAGATCAAAGCAGATTCCTGAGCAAATCAAACAAAACACGCAACGTAAGCTTAATACGCTAAATTAACTGGTTAATAGTAGAAAGCAACAGAGGGTCCTGTGGCACCTTTAAGACTAACAGAAGTATTGGGAGCATAAGCTTTCGTAGGTAAGAATCTCACTTCTTCTGATACTTGGTTAATAGTAGCACATTCTCACCCTAAATGTTGTTTTGTGCAGGTTGCAAAGTTTCTTGAAGGTAAACTGCACTGATTGCAGCTTAAATATCCAGGTATTCCTTTCACAGGCTAGATCTTTCCCCACTGGGCTCAGCCCCCACCCTCCCCCCCCTCAGTTTAGTTCCTTTGTTTCTCCAGGTGTTTTCAGCAGTCTTCCTTTTTGGGCAGGGAGGTGGTGGAGAAGAACCTAGATTAACTCACTTCCAAGCATTCAATAGGATTGGGATATGACAGGAATCCTTTGTCTCCCAGTTTGACCTCCACCCCCAACTCCCTCCTAGTGGAAAAATACCACCAGTCCAAAATGATGTCCAGTACCAGGTGACATGATCACATGACCCTGCAGTGTCAAAGCAGCATCCCAGGAAACTTCTCAGGAAGGAGGAAGTTTAGTATCTTCAAACTCCTACTGGGCCATCCAGGCTGATTGCCTACTGTTTGGTGGGCATTTCCCTGGTGCAAGCACTTTTGTAATTGATACAGAGCCCGTATTCCTAACTTCAGATACAGAAATGATACATCCATACAAATAGGATAATCACATTCAGTAAATCAGAACCTTTCCAATGATATCTCACATGACCCATCTTGCATAAAACATACCTTAGTTATGCCATATTCATAGAACAATATTTCTATGAAGAATATAGGGCATAATGTCACAGCGGTGAAGAAGGATGTGGACAAGGGCGATCCAGTGGATATCGTGTACCTGAACTTTCAGAAAGCCTTTAAGGAGATCCCTCCCCAAAAGTTCTTAAGCAAAGTAAGTTGTCAGGGGATAAGAGGGAAGGTCTTCTCATGGACCAGTAACTGGTTTTAAAGATGGGAAACAAAAGGTAGGAATAAATGGTGAGTTTTTGGAAGAGAGATAAATAGCAACATCCCCCAAGGATCTGTACTGGGACCAGAGTTGTTCAACATATTCATAAATGATCCAGAAAAGGGGGGAAACAGTGAAGTGGCCGGATTTGCAGATGATACAAAACTAAAGATCGTTCAGTCCAAAGCTGAATATGCCCTCCTTGTTCCGAGATGTAGAACTCTGTGTTGGGCTGTATGAAATCACATTTTGTTTGAATGGGCCCCATTTGCCAAACAAACTCTCCAGAACTCTCTGTATGACTGCCCTGCCCTCATCGTTATTTCCCATTCTGCCAATCTTTGTGTCATCAGCACATTTTTACCAGCAGCAATTTTCTATTTACGTCCAGGCTACACCTGACGGCAGGTTGCTGCTCTGGCAGCTGGCAGGCGCTGATGTCGCCTCTAGGTCAGAATGGGGCTGCCCTCCTGCAATCTCCCGCTAGCCTGTGAGCTGTCAATGCTGTGCTTACATCAGGAGATAGGATGTGGCAACCGCCCAAGGGGGCTGAGCTGCTGAGCTCAGAACTAGGCAGGAGAGAGGGCATCAGATTTCCCAGGAAAACCCTGGGTCTTTTCAAAGCTTTATGACTCTCAAGCCCCTAAGCAAGGGACGTTTTTTCCCTACTTGTGAAGCAGAATCTCCCAGCCTGAAGTGATAATCTAGTGTTACAAGTGCAGAAAACGTTCATGGTATCGCCTGCCCAAGCATTCCAAAACCATGCGCTGGGCCCCACCAAACTCATGAGATTGACTTCAAAATAAAGATATCTTAAAAAAAATTCATCTGGGGAACTCTTCATTTGCCTTCTGGTGTCTGAGCCGCTAGGGTGCACTCAATTTCCATTTTCCAGCTTCTCTTTGCAACCAATGTGCTAACAAATAAAATGAAATGAAATCAAATCAAATAAAAAGCCGAGATTCTCAGATAAATCACTTGACTCCAGCAGTTTGAGCTTTAAGAAAAGCACCCTATATCATGAGATAATAAAGAGCCCTACCTCTTATCTAACACTTTTAGTCAGTGAATCTCAAAGCACTTTACAAAGGAGGTCTGTAGCATTAGCCCCCTTTTAGGGATGGGAAACTGAGGCACAGAGAAGAACTGTGACTTACCCAAGGTCACCCAGCAAGACAGTAGCAGAGACAGGACCAGCACTTAAGTCTCCTGAGTTCTGTCTAGTGCTCTATCCACTAGGCCACAGTGCATTTGAAGTAAGGGGTCATAATCAGTACATTCCTGTGGTGTGTGGTGGTTATTTTGGCTCTCCCAATGCCATAGTTGTTGAAGTGACACATTTTGACCTGTGACCTGTGCTGGCCCAGGGGCATCGTTGTTAAAACGAGTTTCTCACAGCAGCTTCTTGTTAGGCCTGAACACAAGTTAACTGGACCATGTCTCCAATGTCCCATTGGGAAAGTTTAAAAGCCACTGAAGGCCTTGCAGTGCACTGACATACTGGGATTTTCAGAAAGCCTTTGACAAGGTCCCTCCCCAAAGGCTCTTAAGCAAAATAAGCTGTCATGGGATAAGAGGGAGGGTCCTCTCATGGATCAGTAACTGGTTAAAAGACAGAAAACAAAGCGTAGGAATAAATAATCCATTTCTCCGAAAGGAGAGAGGTAAATAGTGGTGTCCCCCAGTGGTCTGTACTGGGCCCAGTCCTATTCAACATATTCATCAATGATCTGGCAAAAGGGGTAAACAGCGAGGTGGCAAAATTTGCAGGCAATACAAAACTATTCAGAATAGTTAAGTCCAAAGCAGACTGTGAAGAGTTACAAAAGGATCTCAGAAAACTGGGCGACTGGGCAAGAAAATGGCAGATGAAATTCAAGGTTGATCAATGCAAAGTAATGCACATTGGAAAACATAATCCCAACTCTACAGATAAACTCCTGGGGGCTAAATTAGCTGTTACCACTCAACAAGAGCTCTTGGAGGCATTGTGGATAGTTCTCTGAAAACATCCACTCAATCAGCAGTGGCAGTCAAAAACGGAAACAGAAAGTTGGGAATCATTAGGAAAAGGATAGATAACAAGACAGAAAATATCATATTGCCTCTATATAAATCCAGGGTAAACCCAGATCTTGAATACTGCCTGCAGATGTGGTCTCCACATCTCAAAAAAAAGGCCAATTAAGTAAGAGAAAAAAACCCTTTTGAAGTGATAATCAAGATAGCCCAGTTGTTTCTCTTACTTAATTGGCCTCTCAGAGTTGGTAAGACAACTCCCACCTGTCTCTGTATGTGTATATATATATCTCCTCAATATTATGTTCCATTCTATGCATCCGAAGAAGTGGGCTGTAGCCCACAAAAGCTTATGCTCAAATAAATTTGTTAGTCTCTAAGGTCCCACAAGTATTCCTGGTTTTTCTATCCTACTTGTTGCTTGGAGGTAATGAATTATTCATTTGATCTTATAATAAATATTTGAACTTGTAATATACCTGTAAATGCCAATTAGAGGCTGCTCTGCATTTTAATCGGAGCAAAACAAGTCGGTATTTGCATGCTCTTTTCAGACATTTTGTTCTTTGTGATTTTGCTGAATTTAAAGTGTTCATGAAAACTGGAGGATTCAAGAACAGAGCCTCTTCTTACTGGATCACTATATATGGAGTGATCTCAGCAGGGACAAAATGCCACAGGTATGTCTTATATTAGGTAGCAGCAAATGTTCTATCATCGCTAGCTGGGGTGGTCGGGGCAGTAAGGAACAACCAATGAATGGAGCCACGAGCTCGGTCTGTGGCCCTGTCTCTCTCTGTGGATGTGTCCTGCCAGCCCAATGGGGCCTGGTCAGAACAGGGGGCCTCTGGCCACCCTCCCTCCCTTCCTTCCATGGGGCTGTGTCCAGGCAAGCTCTGCTGAGAGTGTAGGATGGCTGCAGGGGGGTTGGGGGGGGTGTCCTCCTACCATCCTGCTTCTCCTGGAGAAACTGTGCTGGGTCGCCATGGCCATCCAGATGACCAGGACCAGAAGGACGCAGGTGTACAGCACCCAGGGGCTGTCCCAGCAGGCCCAGAACCAGCTCTGCGTGATCCCCATCCTCGTGCTGGGGAGGACAGTCTGGACACTGGCTCCCTGCTGGTGTTGCCACTGGATCTCTCCCGAGAGGCTGTTTGTTCCAGTGACGCATCATAAAGGGCCAGGACCAGGCGGGTCCTGACATCACAAAGGGACTGCACGCATCAGAGGTGAGCAAGATCCTCAGCTCCCTCCAGCCCCTCCCCAGTGGTAGGGGGCTTATGTTTTTCCCCTTTTACTTTCCTGGTTCTTCTCGCATGAACAGAGCAACAATACCCCAAGTTCAAAGGCGCAAACAATTTGATGTTTATTGGGGTAAACTTTTAGCAAGCATCATTTTAGTTGCCGTTCTATTTTCAGGTACCATGGTAGCTGTTACACAGGTGCTGGCCTCCTCGTTGAGCATTTTGCGTTTTCGTACACATTTTCCACCCCTGTCAGCCTTTTGAAGCCATCCCCCACCCACGTCATGCTAGCAACAAGACAAACACCACAGATAAACAACGCAAAACATAGATTCATAGTATTCTGGGTTATTCTTTCACTGGCGCCAGCATGCTTGTAGAGTGTCTGAAAAACAAAAGAAACAATTTTTACCCCCTTTGGTGGGGACAGATTATTGCTTAATAATAATACCAATTCCTTTTACAAATTTCCTTGCTAATTGCAGGAAAAACAGAAGAATTACCTTTAGGCTGTTCTTATTTTGTTTTATAGTCAGGCTAGTGAATTACCCCACTCACTGGTCATTTATGAAATTTATGAGGTGGCGTGCCTCAGTTTCCCCTCTTGTACAACAGACCAGGTTTGCAATAGTTTTTTTGCTGTACCAAGCTTTACGTTTATTTTCAGGTAATAGCTGAGAGACAGCTTTAGATTTTGGCTTTGTATCTCCCCCCTCACACACACACACACCCCGTTAGGGTTAACCTGTCCCCCTTATTTTCAGGCTTGACTTGTTTTTTCACCTCCCTCTTCTGGAGGGCCATAATCTGAGTCTTCTAGTAGCTTGTTTGCTGACCAGATGGATTTATTATTTCCAGATTTTTTGTGCTGCTACTTATGGGTAGTTTTCTTCTTCCCCCATCAGTTAGGTAATTTGCATTTACACAGAGGCTTTCTTGGCTTGCCTCTGGATCCAAAGCGATCAGCAGCTCAGAGACTGTCTTAAAAGGGACACATTTCACTTCCACCAGAGTTCTCATTACTTTTCACTTTCATCTCCTGCTTTAAAAGACACAGAGATTTGAAAAAGAAAGCACAATTTATTGTGGCTTCTTTTGGAGCCCTAATAGGATTTTAATTACCGTATTTTCCGGCGTATAAGACGACTGGGCGTATAAGACGACCCCCAACTTTTCCAGTTAAAATATAGAGTTTGGGATATACTCGCCGTATAAGACTACCCCTCTTCCAACGCACACCAAAAAAAAATTAAAAAAACATCAGATTTGATTTCAATATGGTAATTTTAATTCAAATGCTTATGACATGCAGGTACTTAGCAGGAAAACTGTCACTTATAAACATAAGGCTGTTTGTCATCAAACATGTAAACATAAAACAGTGCAAGTAGATTAAACTTTTCCTAATTCACTCTAAAGCTGAAAGGAAGGATAAGACAATAAACCCATGGGAGCTGCCATGCTGTTTGTTTTCTAAGCTGTCAACCAAACTGGAACTGATGATGATAGGAGGAAGATAACAAACAAGAGAGAGAGAGCAAGTGCCGGGCAAGTCCCTGGCGAGTTAGCAACGCCCATCATAACTGCAAGCTACGGTATTTTTACAGGTTTTGCTGGCATGACAGTTTCCCTTTAAAAGCCTTCAAAATCCTCCTGTTCGTCATCTGATATCATAAGTACATCAATGACATCTTGTGATACATTTGTAAGGCAGTCATCGTATGGATCGAATTCCGTATCAGATGGTGTGGTCTCAGCTTCGGCTTCCTCTTCATCTTGCCACAAGTAGTCGTCCTCCATACCATCTAATGAATTTGATATGCCACACTTCTTGAAAGACTTGATTACTGTTTCTGCATCAATATCATTCCAGGCTTTTATGACAAACTTGCACAAAACATCCAACTGTGGAGCACGCATGTTTCCTCCTTTTGTGAATGACTTTTCGCCGCTAACCATCCATTCATTCCACTGTTCTTGAATGCGATCTTTAAATGGCTTGTTTAGGCACACATCCAGTGGCTGTACCAACGATGTCAATCCTGCAGGAATAAGTGCCGCATCTGTGTTTAGTCTTGCAAGCATTTGCTTGGTGCTGGGAGTTAAATGAGCCCTGAACATATCCCACACCAGTAGACTACATTTTTGAATAAGTCCACCTGGTCGCCTGCTCCATACATTATCAAGCCATAGCTTTACCCCTTCTTCATCCATCCAGCCTTTTTCATTCACATGTACAAAACAACCAACAGGGAACTTGAATTTCGGCATTGTTTTTCTTTTAAAAATAATCATTGGTCTCAGTTTGGCACCATCAGCTGTGCATCCTAGTACCACTGTAAAACTGGACTTCTCATGTCCTGTTGTTTTAATTAAAATTGTTTTTTCACCTTTTTGATGGACAGTTTTATTTCCAACCATATCAAAATTCATTGGAGTTTCATCCAGATTTCCAATACTACTTAACGCATAGCCATGTTTAGTGCGCTGTTGTATTACGTATCGATGGAAACTATTTACTTTGCTATCAAGATCTGCAGGTAATTTTGGGGCAATTTTCATCTTTTGCCTCAGTACCATATTATGCCTTCCCATGAATCTAGTACACCAGGATACAGTGGCCTTAAATCTGTTGCTGTGATCTGGGTTAGATTTGGCCCACTGAAGTGCAAACAAATGTATTTTATTTCGTGTCACTACATAACCATTTTGGCGATGCTCATTCACCATGTCTGCTACATGTTTTTCGAGTTCTGGCCAATGTGGAGTGCCTCTTCTTAATGCACACTTACCCCTTGGCATACTCTTTAATGCTTTTTCATTTGCTTTCCAGTCCCGAACCATCTTTTCTGTTACTCCATATTGTCTTGCAGCAGCGCAGTTATTATGTTCCATGGCAAAGTTTACAACTTTAAGTTTGAAACTGGCTTCATATTTCTTTCTTCTTGCTGGTGGAGCCATGATGGGGTTTTGACTGTTGGACATTTGTATACTGTACTGTATGTACTGGTGCTATACTGTATGAACAGGTACAGATACTGGTGCTGTACTGTATGTGTTACCCAGTATACAACAACCAGCCAATCACGGCAAGCGATGTACCTTACCGGCGATTGGCTGGTTGTTGTATACAAAGCCTGCTTGGATTGGTCAGCCCTCCCTGTCTACCCAGCCCTCCCTGTCTCCAAGACTATCAGAACGGTAGCGCAAACACGCCTCTTTCACCCGTCTGGCCCGCCCTTGTATCCTATTATCTCCTTCTCTGCCTCTCAGATCTCGCACATGCGCGCCTGCGCCGCTTCATTGCAGTCCTCAGGAGCGAGATCTGAGAGGCAGAGAAGGAGGTACGGTAATAGGATACAAGGGCGGGCCAGACGGGTGAAAGAGGCGTATTTTTCTGGGCACAGCGCCGCTCTATCTCTTTTTTCCATACCCCGGGCGTCCCGGACGCCTGCAGCTTGCTCCGCCCTTCACTTACACCTTCCCGGTGAGGCGCCCCCTCACCTCGTCATCGGGTGGGGATGCGGCCGCGGCCGTTTTTGAGCTCCCCCCACCATATGCGGCGACCGCAGGTTCTCCAGTCCGGCTCGGAAGTTTCAGCACCCGCCCTATAAGACGACACCCGGCGTATAAGACGACCCCCGACTTTTGAGAAGATTTTCCTGGGTTAAAAAGTAGTCTTATACGCCAGAAAATACAGTAAGTACCACGTTTTGTTTGCATTTCTTTTACCTCTTTTCCAATATACACTGCACATGTCCTGGGAAATAGTTTAATTTCCATAACATTAGATTAGTCATATTAATTTTACACAAGATGTAACTGCCTTCCCGTGCCCACAGAGTTTTCATGCACCCCCACCAAAGCGACAGTCCAATCCCCCAGAGCCCCCCTAAGGCTCAGTGTTCCCAACATTGCTCCCCTTTTCCTTTTCCTATGCATGCACAAAACTATTTTTGCCTAACATTTTTTGCACTGTGATTACTTTTTTTTTTACACAACTGTACCCCAATTACACTCCCATCTTGTACAACCAGAGACAGCCAGGGGCAGTCAAGTTAAGTTCCAGTAGAAACCCCTGACATTCCTTTAGTGATTTTGATCACATTACCCAATAGTTAAATAATTTGATTAGATTATTTCTCCTCCTGCTGCCTGCAGCAGTCCCCTATAGACCATTTTTGTGGGAAAGGGGCCCATTTTTTCTCAGAATAGCTGTAAAGGCTTCTGGGGACAGAAGCATCGTGGTGGTAGTAGCCACTCTTCCTGACCCCCGGTATAATTTAATTACCAGCTTCCATCCAATGTGATTGCACAGAGTTGTACAGACAGTTACATTTATAGAACTGGGTTTTATTATTAAACCAAAAACTTGCTTCTTGTAACACCACAACTGTTACCTGTACCATTTTCACAATTCCCAAATGTTTACTTTCCTCCAAACCCTGATTTATTAATTTTTGCAAAAAGTATTTGTAACTTTTTACTTACTTTTTTAAATTACTTACTCCTACATTTAGTTTTTTAAGGTAGCGCACTTTGTTTTTAACAGCTCAGCCACCAAGTACAATTATTGCCACACAGCCGCCTTAACCTGTGCTGTCTTTACCTTGAGACTGTTCAAAAGGCAGTAAAACATTTGTCTCCATGGTTGCCCATGGATCTGTTACTCCAAAAAATTCCAGTGGACTACAGCAGACCTCCGTCATACTTTGTCCCAAACAAAACAAACCACCAAAAACATTTCACATAAGTATCCAAAGTCCCCTCCACTAAAACTTCAGAAAAACAAAAGTGTTGAACGGCCGGGGGAGTGGAAGGGGAAGAGGTGGAAAGAAACCAATGAAGCCTGTCAGGTCAGTTTAAAGTACAGGCTCCCAGCAGCAAATTAAGTAAACTGAGAGAAAGAAGAAGGAAAAGAAGAAAAGGATATACTTAGTGCTGAACCAAGAGTAGACTCCCCGGGTTGGAACAGTTGGGAACCCTTCCCCCCAGGTTCTCAGCCTGGCTCTGGGAGAAGACTGGGGGTCATTACCTGCTCCTGCAAACCCAGCCATTTTTCAGGTTGAAACCTTTTGTTTTTTCCTCCACTTCCCCAGGACCAAGTCCCAGCTCCTGTCTCTAAAGCTGGTCTGTTAACTGCTTCTGACTCTAAACCCTGATGGGCCAAATCATCTTTAACCACCCGAACTACTCTACAGCCCTTCAGCAGCCCTTGCTGAAACAGCACCAACCTTGAAAGTTTACTGGCAGCTTCCCATAATGCTGCCCTTACTTCAAACCTCTCACAAGTGGACTGAAGTGCCTCCTTTCCCTGGAGGGCATCCAGTCCCCATGGGCAGGGACCTTCTTCCACTACCCATATACCAAAGGAGGGGGGGCTCCGCAGCCACCCCCATCCCTCTGGGTCCCCTAACACTGCATCCATTTCCTTTTTAATCTCATCCCAGGCTGACCGCTGCTCCTGGTATGGGCCCTGGTTCTTCCTTATCCATTTATCCAAAAAATCCTTTTCCCTGGCTTGCCAGAACCCGCAACTACCATCACGAGAGTTCGCTATACCCCCTCCAAGCAGAGCTGCGTGGACTGTTGGGGGTGGGCGGGGGGGACTTACAGGCTGCCACTCACCTATCTGATGCGATGCATCTGAGTCACGGCACCAAGATGTTAGGGGGCTTATTCCTTCACCCTCTCACTTCCCTGGTCCTTCTCGCATGAACAGAGAGCAAAAATACCCAAAATCCAAAGGTGCAAACAATTCGATGTTTATTGGGGTGAACTTCCAGCAAGCTCAAATCCAAGTTTCCTTCCTCAGTGTCCCCCTTCCCAGCTCTGACACCACAGAGCCATCCCTGTTCCCATTCACTATTCCTATTCCCCCCTTAGCAAAACATGATTCCAATTTCCCCACCCTCATTCCCTGTTCCCATTCGCCCCCCCTTACTTCCTGATTGACTGCAGACTATATAGTAAAACTTGAGTTGTGCTTAGCTATACCTTAACCAATCATGTTACTGAAATTTAACTAACCAATTCTAACATACTCTACCATGGTTCTTTAACCAATTATATCCCACCACCTTAACAAACCCAACACAATTAATTATACAGCAGACAGAAACAATTACAGAACCAAACAGACCATGCAAATAAACATACAAAACAATACAGAAGCAAGAATTTTACACCCCAGCTATTGATAAGTGAGTTCTTGCCAGACAGGATGCTATTAAACTAAGTTTGCTTTTGCATCTTCTAGGCTCTTCCCTTTCTCTGGAGGTGACAGGAATATCAGGACAGGATTGGATTCCTAACAGCCAATAGCACCTTATTTCCATGGGACTAGTCTGGGATGTGAGGATGTGACCGTTCACTTCTCAGCTTAGGGCTGCCTCTGCTGCTTAGCCGAAGGCCTCACTTAGCCTAAGTCCAGAGCCTCAGACTGTCCCTTACACCTAAAAAAAAGGAATTAAAATCACTTTTTTTCTACCTCGATAACTAGCTAAGTGATAAGAATACACCTAAATTCTTAAAGTATAGGCCTTTGGAGACTGGCCAGAATATCTCTATCCTAACACCCAGCACCCCATGTAGGTACTTAGAGACTGTGACCGAGTCACCCCGTAACCTTCTCTTCGTTAAGCGAAAGAGATTGAGCTCGGTGAGTCTCTCACTAAGAGGCAGGTTTCTAACCTTTGAATCATTCTTGAGGCTTTTTTCTGACTTCTCTTTCATTGAGAACATCCTTCTGGAATAACAAGGAGTCTGGTGGCACCTTAAAGACTAACAGATTTATTTGGGCATAAGCTTTCGTGGGTAAAAACCTCACTTCTTCAGATGCATAGAGTGAAAGTCACAGCTGCAGGCATTATATACTGACACATGGAGAGCAGGGAGTTACTTCGCAAGTGGAGAACCAGTGTTGACAGGGCCAATTCAATCAGGGGGGATGTAGTCCACTCCCAATAATAGATGAGGAGGTGTCAATTCCAGGAGAGGAAAAGCTACTTTTGTAATGAGCCAGCCACTCCCAGTCCCTATTCAAGCCCAGATTAATGGTGTTAAATTTGCAAATGAATTTTAGTTCTGCTGTTTCTCTTTGAAGTCTGTTTCTCGTCCCCTAATGCCCCTCCTCTACTTGCGCTACATTGATGACATCTTCATCATATGGACCCACGGAAAGGAGTCCCTTGAAGAATTCCACCTGGACTTCAACAATTTCCACCCCACCATCAACCTCAGCCTGGACCAGTCCACACAAGAGATCCACTTCCTGGACACTACAGTGCAAATAAGTGACTGTCACATAAACACCACCCTATACCGGAAACCTACTGACCGCTATACATACCTACATGCCTCCAGCTTCCATCCAAGACACACAACACGATCCATTGTCTACAGCCAAGCCCTAAGATACAACCGAATTTGCTCCAACCCCTCAGACAGAGACAAACACCTACAAGATCTTTATCAAGCATTTGTAAAACTACAATACCCACCTGGGGAAGTGAGGAAACAGATTGACAGAGCAAGACAGGTCCCCAGAAATCACCTACTACAGGACAGGCCCAACAAGGACAATAACCGTACACCACTGGCCATCACATACAGACCCCAGCTAAAACCTCTCCTGTGCATTATCCACGATCTACAACCTATCCTGGAAAATGATCCCTCACTCTCACAGACCTTGGGAGGCAGGCCAGTCCTCGCTTACAGACAACCCCTGAACCTGAAGCAAATACTCACCAGCAACTACACACCACACCACAAAAACACCAACCAAGGAACCAATCCCTATAGCAAACCTCGTTGCCTACTCTGTCCCCATATCTACTCTGGCGACACCATCAGAGGGCCCAACCACATCAGCCACACCATCAAGGGCTCATTCACCTGCACATCCACTAATATTATATATGCCACCATGTGCCAGCAATGCCCCTCTGCCATGTACATTGGCCAAACCGGACAGTCCCTCCGCAAAAGAATAAATGGACACAAATCGGACATCAGGAATGGTAACATACATAAGCCAGTAAGTGAACACTTCAATCTCCCTGGTCATTCTATTACGGATTTAAAAGTCACTATCATTGAACAAAAAAACTTCAGAAACAGACTTCAAAGAGAAACAGCAGAACTA